>NC_088715.1:55834189-56134189 GCF_963576615.1 Watersipora subatra | reverse complement strand
GGATCATTCGTTGCTAATGTTCAATGTGGCCATAAAACGGCACGTGCTATTTTCTATGCTTACAATGGTGTGGCTAAATGCTTGTTATCACATGAAACAGTTGTTAGTCTGTCTTTAGTGTCATATAGTGATAATGTTTTGTGTAACATTTTGCCTGGAAATTCTGATGACATAATTAAAAGTTTTCCAACAGTTTCCAAGGCTTGGGTAAGCTGGTAGGATATCAGATCAAATTCCACATAGACCCTACAGTAGAGCCAGTAGCTCAACCTCTTAGGAGAACTCCTTTTGGAGTCAGGGAAGAGTTACGTAGGAAATTAGATGCTATGGTGGGTGAGGATGTCATAGAGCATGTTGTGAGTGTCCCGTCTCGGTGGAGCAGTCCCCTGGTGTGTGTACCTAAAGACAATGGTGACATTAGGGTAACGGTTGACATGCCAAGGGCAAATAAGGCAATTACGCGTGAACGCCACCCCATTCCCACAATCAAGGAAATGCTTGCTAATTTAGAGGGAGGGAAGGTTTTCTCTCATTTACACATAGATATGAATCAAGGATTTAATCAGGTAGAATTGGAGAAAGAATCCAGGGATATTACCACTTTCTCCACTCTATTTGGCCTGCATCGTTACAAGCGTTTGACAATGGGAGTCAATGCTAGCCCGAAATGTTTTCAGTATATCATCCAGCAGGTTTTGTCAGGTCTAGAGAGTGTACAAAACATGGCTGATGATATCTTCTTACAAGCTAGTTCGGTAGAGGATCATGTTGTAAGGTTGAAGGCTATGCTTGAGCGACTCAGAGACGTTGGTATAACCTTGAATGCAAAGAAATGCCAATTCCATTGCAGCAAGGTCAAGTTTCTAGGTTTTATTGTCTCAAATAGAGGTATATCGGCAGATCCTTGAGAAAGTAGAAGCGGTAGTTAATTTCAAAGCCCCACAGAATGCAACTGAGTGTAGAAATTTCATGGGTCTAGTGAACTTTGTGGGCCGCTTTCTCCCTGATCTTGCAACTGTTTCAGAGCCTATACGGAGATTGATGCATAAGAATGTTGTGTTTCGATGGGCAAGTGAGCAAAGGAAAGCGTTTGATAAGATCAAACTCTTGATGAGCAATGCAGAAACACTGGCACACTATGATGCTAATGCTAAGACAAAATTAATTGCGGATGCATCTCCATTTGCTTTAGGGGCAGTGCTTGTACAGACACAGCATGGTGTTAAACGGATGATTGCTTACGGTCATAGATCACTTTCTGATATCGAGAAGCGTTACAGCCAAACTGAGCGTGAGGCACTTTCATTGGTGTGGGCGTGTGAACATTTCAGGCTATATTTGTTGGGCACAGAGTTTGAGCTGATAACTGATCACAAGGCTTTGCAGTTTATTCTCAACAATCTTTTTTCTAAGCCAATGCCTAGGATAGAGTTATGGGCATTAAGGTTGCAGTCATTTAAGTTTAACGTGGTGTATCAGAGTGGCAATCAAACATAGCAGATCCATTGTTTAGGATAGTGAATTGGGTTGGTGATTCTCCATTTATTAGCAATGTTACAAGTGAGAGTTATATGGAATACACAGCTCGTGACTCTGTTCCGAAAGCTATGACATGGGAGGAAATAGTTGACCAGTCTAATCAGTGTGAGAAAATCAAGCTCTTGAAACAGGCCATTTATAGCAATGATTTTGGGAGTTGTCCTTCCTCGTTCAAAAGTGTGTCTATTGAGTTTAGTGAGGTTCAGGGTGTTGTACTGAGAGGTAAGAGGATTGTTATACCCAGAAGTTTGAGAGATAAGGCTGTGGAGCTCGCTCATGAAGGTCATCAGGGTATTGTGAAAACCAAGCAGAGGCTACAAACCAAAGTGTGGTGGCCAGGTATTGACAGAATGGCAGAGAGCTATTGTAGGAAATGCATTGAGTGTATGACGGTATCTCAGCCAGATCCACCTCAGCAGGTGACATTGACAAAGTTTCCGGATAAACCATGGTCATACTTGAGTGCTGACATTTTAGGTCCTTTACCAGATGGTAGGTCAATTATGGTGCTTGCCGACTATTACTCTCAGTATTTTGAATGTGCATTTTTAGGCTCTACCAAGTCTGCAAAGATCATTGAGTTTCTGGACACCGTGTTTGCTAGGTTCAGGTACTGTGAAACTTTGAGAACAGATAATGGTCCTTAGTTTGTATCAGCAGAGTTCCAGGATTATTTACAGTCTTGTAATATAAATTGGATATCAACTACTCCATTGTGGCCTCATGGAAATTAGAGAGGTAGAGAGGGTAAATCGTAAGATTCTCAAATCCTTGAAAATTGCACATGGCAAAAAAGAAAATTTAGGCCAGGCTTTGAGGAATTTTTTCATGGCATACAGATCAACACCGCACAGCAGCACAGGTGTGGCACCATTTAGCCTTCTGTTTGGTGGTCGTGAAATGAGAACTAAACTTCCTGGTTTGTGCGGTGAAACTGATCCAACTGTGTTTGAGGAAGCAGCTGATTTTGATGCAAGAGCTAAGCATGCAAACAAAAAAAATGTAGATAAGCGTTTATCCAGTAAGGATATTGAGATCGGAGATCAGGTTTTAATGAGAAAAGAGAAAGGGGGAAAGCTAGATGGTAATTTTGAATCAAACCCCAAAACAGTTGTGGCTAAAGAAGGGTCTGAAATAATTGTTAGGGATGAGAGTGGCAAACAAACGCGTAGAAACTCCACTTTTGTCAAAGTTTTGCCTGATGCAGTCCAACTGGGCCCTGGTTATCAAAGTACCTTACGGAAGGCCAACAGGGCTGACTGTTTTATTCCACTGGCTCTTAACCATGACTCTACCCGACCACGTCACCCACCAGAGAGATATGGGGATATCAGGGTACATTAAACAGATTACAGTAGGACCTTGTGGAATTTGAAACTGAAATCTTATTAGCCCTAGGATACTTTATAGCTAGTCTCATTTTATTCTGATTAAATATATTTTACTCTGTGTGTTACAGATTAGCTTTGTTCAATTGATGTTTTTCAAATAATTGCTTATATTAATGTAGCTGTCTGATTTATGTTACAACAGGACTTAATGCCTGTAAAATTGGTAAGGGATGTAATGTACCAATGTTTGTATTCTTTGATTATTCATGATCATCACACCTGTATGTCAGCTGATGCAACACATTATGTGAATCCACAGTTTTTACAAGCTAGTGCAGAAATGTTTCTTTGTTATGCTTTCAGTGTGGCAATCTATAATATTGTTTTTCTTATTGTGTGTCGTCTGATTTATTGCTGACTTGTTTGTGACAAAATCTTTTAGTGAAATAAATTAGTTTAGTCTAGCACAGCAAACAGTCAAGAAGCTCCTTGTGCACTTTTAATGATAATTAACGTATAAATGAATGCATTTAATAAATAATTATTAATTCTTTGGAATTATTAATTATTTGGATAATTAATATTCCAAGGATCGGAATATTAATTATCCAAAACATAATTATATTATTTTGAATAATTAATAGTATCCAAAATAATATTAATTTGGATATTATTAAGTTAACAATAATATCCAAATTAATAGGATATTAAGAATTTATTATTAACTTGGATAATAATAATATTCAAATAATAATATCCAATAATATCTCAGATGATAAAACTACTAGGACATCTAGAAGTGGTGAGCTATTCCCTGACCAGTCAAGTACAGCTTATTTTACACAAATGTCAAACAGTGCTTTTGCATCATGTCAGTCGAGTGATACTACGGTTTTACGCCAGTCAGAAGATACTTATTTCATCACGTCTGTCAAGTTGTGCTGTTGCATTACACCAGGGGTCTCAAACACGTGGCCCGCGGGCCGCATGCGGCCCGCAAAGGCATTTCATGCGGCCCGCAACACATTTCTATTGTCGGAGTTTGAACTTTTGCAAAAGCGCCATCATAACCAGGAGAAAATCTTACCTACTTATTTATTCGTAGTCTTTCCATTGATTTCCGTGTAGCGCTCAAAGCATACATCCAGTTTATTATTGCTCACTGTTGATTGCATTGTATAAATTTGATTTTACTATATGTTTTTAAACAAGTGCTCATGTCTTCTGTTTCGAAAAAAGAAAACTCGCAGATGAAAAGAGAGTTTTTCAAGTCAGATGGGAGGATTTATATTTTGTGACTGAAGTCAGCGATAAAATTCATTGTCTCATTTGTCAGCAAACGATAGCGGTTCCGAAGAAGTTCAATGTTCGTCGACACTACGAAACATTGCACCGTGTGAAATATGACGCGTACACCGGCAAAGTCAGACAGGATAAAGTTATTCAACTTAAATCAGCATTATGCAAACAAAGAAGTTTTTTCACCAAAATTAACCAGTCCAGCAAGGATTCTGTGAGAGTAAGTTTTGCATTAAGTGAGATGATAGCGAAGTCATCACGACTCTTTACAGAGAGTTCTTTTATAAAAGAATGTCTTTTAACTGCAAGTGACATTTTATGTCCGAATCAAAAGAAACTGTTTGAAGGCATAAGCTTGTCAGCCAATACAGTAGCCAGAGAGTAATTACAGATTTAGCAGCAAATGTGGAGATGCAATTAACTGAGACAGCTATGGACTTTGAAGCATTTTCAATTGCTCTCGACGAGAGCACAGATGCTTCAGATACCGCACAATGTTCTGTGTTTATCAGAGGTGTGGACCGCAATTTAAATGTGACAGAAGAATTCCTGGAACTATTACCATTGAAGGGTACTACAACTGGACCTGATTTATTTCAAGCCCTGGAAAAATGCATTGAGAAGTATAACTTGCTATGGGATAAACTTGTATCTTTGGCCACAGATGGTGCACCGTCAATGTGTTCTCAAAATGTAGGTGTTGCTGGATTGGTGAAAAACAAATTAAACAGCCTTGAAACAGCAGGAATCAATTTCACTAGTATACACTGCATTTTGCATCAAGAAGCCCTTTGTAGTAAAAGCCTACAGATGAAAGAGGTGATGGATGTGGTAGTTAAAACAGTCAACTATATACGTTCTCGGGGGCTGAATCACAGGCAGTTCACTTCATTTCTTGCAGATATGGAATCTGAGTATGGTGAACTTATTTATCACACTGAAGTAAGATGGCTAATTCGTGGAAAAGTTTTGAGGTGTTTCTTTGCACTTAGACATGAAATCGCTTTATTCATGACAATGAAAAATAAGGCAGTTCCTTTACTGACTGATTCTACATTTCAATGCAACCTTGCTTTTCTAACTGATATTACGGATCACTTGAATACACTGAACATAAAGCTTCAAGGTAAACAACAGATTATTACACAGATGTACGACAGTGTGAAATCCTTTCGGAGTTAAACTACGTTTGTGGATGAAGCAACTTGGTGAGGGCAATTTGGCCCATTTTTCAACTCTGAATTCCTTAGGCAAAGTTGATACCAAATGCTTGAAAGAATATACAGATTTGATGTCTGAGTTACTTCAACAGTTTGTTGTGCGTTTTGCAGACTTTAAGTTACTGGAGCCACAATTTCAACTTTTTTTGACGCCGTTTGCTGTAGAAATTGACGCTATTGCAGAGGAATTGCAAATGGAGTTGGTAGAACTCCAGTGTGATACTATCTTGAAGCAAAAATATGCAGAAGTAGAGATACCCGAATTCTACACATTTCTTTCACGAGAAAGATTTCCAAGGTTACTCTCTGCTACTGCAAGGATTCTTGCAATGTTTGGCATTACGTTTGCATGTGAACAATTTTTCTCATCCATGAAAGTTAACAAGTCTGTACTGAGGTCACAGCTCACTAATGAGCATTTGCAAGCAACACTGAGATTGGTTTCTTCTCATAAAATCAAGCTTAATATTGATGCCCTTGTTGACGCAAAACGCTGCCAGGTCAGCAGTCAGTACAGAAAGTGACTGAAACCTAAGTTAACCAAATACAGATACGCCAAGTACGGTACTTAAATTGACTACATTACATTTGCAATAAATGGGTTTTAGAAAGTTTGTAAAGCACTACGTTCTTATTATGTTGTCTTGTTTATTAACTTTTTATAATTTTAAACAATTTCTGGCTATGCGGCCCTCGAGGTACTTTAAAAGTCATCACTTGGCCCTTGGAGCAATTTGAGTTTGAGACCCTTGCATTACATCATAACTCATCTAAACCTGCAGCTATCAAAGATGACCCCATACCCGCAACACCCACCTTGTATTCTACATTAGGCCTGAGTATCAAACCACCAGACCAGCTAAATATCTAACTAATTTGAAGAACAGTTACCATATCTAGTTTTATACTATTTAGCATCTGAACATCTTTAATCGTCTCTTATGGAAGCATGTGAAGTCGGAAGTGCTGAAAAAATAGAACGAGAAGATCAGTTTGTTGTAGACATATTGATCAGGCAGAGTAAAAAGTAAAGTGCATATTATATTATCATACATTTTATTATTGCACTTTTTTATTATTGCACCTTGTATTATTTGCACATCTTACTATCGGTTATTGCACCTTCTTGATTTGTTTTGTTCATACTCAGTTTATTACAAATCAGTATTTATGGGCCAGAACATTATTGTGTGATAGGCATTGAATCATCTTCTGAAGCTTGATAGTGTAGTTGCATCGTTACTGACAAATATTAATATCAGTGAAAATTTAAGGAGATGTAGTGTATAATCTATATATACATTTCTCAAAGTATGTCCGTATGTCTGTCTGCATTCCGGCTATAGCTATTATTAAAATAACTGTAGCTGGACAACAATGATGACGCAACGTCATGGAGTACCATCATTAGAAGCCTAGCAGCTTACTGGAATTTTCCATTGGCAATATTCCAGGCTAATTGCTTGAAAGTTACAGTTGTTTGACAAAGTTTTAAAACCTTTACAGTTGTTTTTATTTTTCTCTTAATTTATTTCAACTACACGACACACTTCTCTCATGCTATGTACTTTGAAAGTTAGAATGGAAAATGTTGTTATATGTTAAATACAAATCAATTTTCCATCCAGACTTTTTTATTACCCGGGCAATGCCGGTTAGCACAGCTAGTAATTCATATGTTTATGGATAAAGCCAAAAAGAACTGGCATTTTCAGGCTTTTTAGGGGAGAACTACATGTAAAAAGATTGAGACAAAACTGTGCTTTGAATAGGCAAGTGAGCTGGACGTCAAGTGCATTGAGAATTGATTGTACCCAGCATCACTCTTACGGTAAATACATTTAAAACACATTACGTTATGCTACCAAATCTTTAAAGAGACCAAACTTATTATTTAGGCTATTCAATCTAGTAACTACAGGTCTTTTTCAGATTTTGTAAGGTCAGTAAACACCAAGTTCAGTTGTTGTGAAGATGTCATTTTAGAGGTAGGCCTAACCGGACCATGCTTTTTACTAGTCTTTGGTAAAAGGTGCTGACCTTGGCATCTCAAGGTCAAGGAATGAATAAAACTAAGAATAGATTTTGTCAAAGTTTGATGGCAGAGGTTTTTTGCGACGGTGAGGTGTTAATGTTGATGCTGTCTATTTTGTCAGCTCGTTAGTAGTTGCTACCCTCCTATCCCTATTACACCCATGACATTGTCCAATGGTCTTTAGAAAATTTGCAGTATCGATTTGCTATCTTTGACCATTTTAGTTAATTGCTTTGACAGGTTTTTTAAGCTTCATTTTTGCATAACACTAAAACTGAAAGGATTATGGCATTCTCGAGAGAAGTCGTTGCTTTTTATGGATATCCAGGCATGCTCAAGTCAAACCACTGTCTACAGCATGTTTCTGGTAAACTTGAGAGTTATCTCCATGAATTTAACATAAAGTTGGTTTTAACCATGATATTTTTAACCTCAGGTCAATGGTAAGGTCAAGAAAGCTAATTTAAATGTTCATAAAGTAGTTAAATCTGGGGGGATAATTTAGAGAAAGCTTGGTAGAAATTCATAATAGCAGTTAAGTTCACCTCACATACTGCTACCTGGCTTATGCCTTTTGCTTTGATGTTTGGTCGTGAAATGAAAGCCAAAATGCACACGGTGTCTAGCTTCATGACCGGGGCGGTAGGAGATGCCAAAGATGCAGATGCACTCTATAAGTAAAGAATAAAAAGATGCCAAGGAAATTTTGTGAGTCTTGGTAAGACAGCTCCACTGAGCTGAAAAAGCAGAAAGAAGTTTGGCACTAATTAGAATCCTGATCACCACTAAGGTTCTTGACGTGTGAGGTTCTGACATATTTTGTTCTAGTCCTTCTGGTCGAATAGTTAGACAGAAAGTATCTGTTGCCAAGAAGATGAATCTCTGTTTGTCTCAAAACAGTTCTAGCCCTGATGACTCTGAATTTTAGTTATTGAACACCAGAATTGTGCGAGATCGTAAAGTTCCGCCACAAAGATTTTGTAACAGTTTGAAAATAAATTTGAACTGGGTATTCTGTCTGCATTTTAGCAACCGTTGGGTATTTTCTTTGTATGTGCCTATTTTAATACTCATACTGTATTTCGGGGTAATTTATGTTTTTATCTACTCATGGTTGGTACACAGAGAGAAAAAAATGATTGTAATTTGATTTAGCCAGGCTTAAGATTTAATATTATGTTGATAATGATCTAAAAATCACTGTTACCCATAACACATACCCATACTGATTGATAAATGATTTGATAACGATAATTAATGGCAAATTAATCAACAGCTGGAGTAAATAGTGAGTCTATCCTACATTCAGCTGACAACTCAAACTTCAATCACAACTGATCATTCTTAAATCAGTGAAGCAAAATGAAAAAATCAATCATATGACACTGAAGATTGATTTAATAATGATCGCTAATTAATTGTTGACAGCTAGGACTATCAAAATTCAATCACATACTTTCTCATGAATCTGTTTTAAATCATTGTTGAAATAAATCAAATTTCAGACAGTTGCCATTTAATATTGATTCCACAATCCACAGCAGTTTAGACCAAGAGTTGTTCCCACTTTAATCTGGTTACACATATTAAATACATATGTTACACATAAAAAATACAACCATGTTCAATTGTCTCCGTATGAAATGCTTACAAGCATTCAACTTGCTAGAGTCCAAGCTATAAAGTTGCCGTGTGAGCTACCATAACAATTGTTTTTCTCTGTATATTCCAAGTATAATAAAAGTTCAAAAAGTTTACATCATTTCTATCATCTGAATTATTTTTTATTCTGATCTGACAAAAAATCACTATCGATCGCAGGATCAAATAACTTTTATTTTACCATTTTAAAATTCGAGCCTATGTTGACTAGGTTTTTCAATTTTTATTCTTTTCCAAAAAGGCACGATTTTTTTAGCTTTTAGCACAAAGCAACGTCTCTCAGATAATCGTTTAATATCGTAATTCATCGACTAATATCTTGTTGATGATATTTAAAACTTACTAGCATTCACATCCTTTGTTTAACGCTACTAGACGACAGCTTTATAAATGTCTACCGAAAGCGACATAAAGTTCGTTTCTCCACGCAACCGATAAACGACATTAAAACGATAAACGATCAACGACACCCTTTCCCCAGCCCAAGGGTTGAAGTCAAGCAAAAATGACGTGAATTCCAGGATTTGAGTTTCAAAAAATGGTACTGCCATGGCAGAAACCGCAGTATAGAAGGATACGGCCCTGCATGGCAGTTTAGTGAACTGAGCTAAGAAATGTAATGCATTGTATTTTGAACCGCATCAAGCTGGGGTTAGTTCATGAAATTATCTGTTCCCTAATTGGAACTAGACAGAAGCGTTGGATTTGAACTTGGTAGTGGAAACTAACAGTCAATAAATAAAAAGTACTGGACATCCTTCCTTGCTGAGATCTGGGCACTGCCCCCTTGATTGATTCATATGAACAATTTATACATTTGGAGAATTATAAATATATTCATTCGTCAGTTTGTTCAAACCTAGCTAGATATTCTCTCAAGAAAGGTTTTCAACATGGCATTGTTGAGTTCACTGAACTAAGGTTTCTTTGCACAACTTTACAGAAATGGTGTGTATCCAAACACCGTTTTTGGCCCAAGACTGCTTTTGTCTGATCGCTGGGGTAATGAAATGCTGGAATAAGACTACACAACAGAGTAAATTATTGAGAATTCGGTAATTGCATTAACCTTTTGCCTAAAAAATGTAAAATGGTAAAATACGAAATTTCCTCTAGCAACTTATCTCATCATAATATGTTTAGCTTGGATGTCAAAAGTCTAGTAATATAGGGGCCAAGACTGAGATCTCATTAATAAATCCAGACCACCATATCATCGACTTAGCTGCACAGACTGCAGCAAGTCATATCTCACATTCTACCAGCAACACAAAATTGAGCTGTCATTTACAAAGCTGTTTATTAACGAGCTTATGCAGAAGCAATGAAAGCTCTTTAGGCATGCTCTCTATCTAATGAATCCAATGAAATAGCTGGCCAAGGACTGACATGATCAGCTTGCAATAGTTGTTTTAAATTTTCTATTAAACCTTGGACTGTTGTAGTAAGGAAATAGCTATGATCAGAATGTTGTTTCAAATCTGGAATAATTGCCTTATTGCATATTATTGGTCTACTCTGGAATGTCAACAGTATAATTATTATTATTAGACTTCTTTGATATTGAAAAAATTCATTTTGAAGCAATTGAAATTTCACAAGAATGACTAAGTTGTGTACATATTAATAATTAGAGCTTTGTATATATTCTTCTTGATAAACATAGAATTGTGTTGTGAATCTCTTGACTAAATAGTTGTACATGTAAAACCAAGTAAAATTATAGTATCACACCTTTTCACACTTGCAGAAAATTGGAATGAGCTACAATAAAGGAATGTTGGAAACGTTGCAATCAGTCAAACATTGCTTTTGTAGACAGTTTTAGATATAATTGATATCAATGGTAAAAACCCTCTATCTAATATTATTGGTTTTATTGTTTTATTTATTATTTAGTTTTATTGTAGCCTAAGCTCAGCCTGTCTCAGGTTAGTTGCAGTTGATATATTTTTATATACATGCTAGATGGTAAACTCATTGGCTGTTATGTTACAGCCTTCCTAATTCAGCGAGCCCAATACTATCTACTAGCCAATGCCTAAAACCTCTGTTGGATTGTGCATAAAATGCTATCTTCCACAATCTTCTACTACAATTATCTAATACTATATGATTGCTTATTTATAGCGTGGTTATACCTTGTCTTATTATTAACAGATGCTATGAGTTACATAACTTAATTCAATGATGGGATTTATGTTGTATATGAAACAATAACGCTGTGAGTTATTGGGAGTGCTTGCTTTCAGTATGGGCCAGCGCAACAACTAGAGCGACCTGGTAATATTACAACCACAGCTGAGAAGAACATTTTTATAGACAAGCATTTAGTTATTATTGTTGGTCACTTTGTTCTTTTAGCTATCAGGATGTTTTGCTGAGCACTGTACACTATGATACCAAGCAGCCTTAATACTAGTAATCTGTAATGTGCTTTTGCAGTAGAAACAGGTAGTTGAAACCACCCCTTGACCGACAGCGAAACTCATGATGCCTTGAAATGAGTGATTTAAATGTAAATTTCTATATGGCTTGGCACTTCAATTATGGTGGCCTTTTGAAAAAAGTGGTTTTTGGTAGAGCTTATTGTATGTCAGGTTTTGAGGCAACTGAAGCCATTCTCCCATTATCAATGAAAACAAAAATAAAGTTTCAGCTAATCATACAAAATTATTGTGCAATGCAGTCACAGTTGTTTAACCAATGCTTCATGGATATCATTAATGGCCAATTGATGTTTGTCACTAGTATGATTGTATTTCACCAGAGATACAATAGCTAAGAAAACTTACCATCTTTTTTAAATTTTAAGGATAAACATGACTCTGAAATCCTCTAATTGTAGCATGTAGCTAATGTATCCAAACTGCTGCAATCTAAGCTTGAGGCTGTACTATTTAAAAATTTTCATCACCTTACTATTTGAATGATGGCTTCAAACAACCCATTCGATGGCCATTGTCTGACTTAAATCTCCTAATTCCACTTTCCTAATTCAACAAACAAAATGTAGTTTGTGGAGTCGAATATAAGCGAATAGTATAGTATTAGTTGAGCCATCTGTAAGCTTTCTAGTAGAGCTAAAAGGATGAAATACTAGATTAAATTACTACATTACACTTATTTAGGATGTTTTGCCTTGCCTGATATCGATAAAATACACTTATTACCAGCGAAACATTTGGTTGGGAGCAATGATCTGGCAATTGTTTTCACTTAATCTGATACATAGAAACCTTTAGTGTATTTTATTTTACTGAGTGAAGATTGATTTCTCCTATTAAGTTGCATCGTCATTTGTAGTGCTCAGAAGATCTGTAATCTGTATGTTTATTTGACTTTTGTAAGTGTTGCTTAAAACATGGAGTTAAGGTGGTTATATGTGACCCAAGGGGGTGGCCATGGTTTGCCATGAGCTGACATTTATACACAGTATCATATAGATGTCGATTTCGCTGTTTATTGGTGCCATACAGTATATACACAATATTTGATTTACGTGGTAATAAGGAAAAACCCTGATAGTAATGCATTCCTAACACTGCACATCTTCGCCACTGTTGCAACATCTATCTGATACTCAACCCAACTGAAATGATTAATGTATCCATAATACAATATTCAGTATAAGATAAGCTATTTGTTTTTAAGTCAACTCGAGTAGCTACACTACACATATTGCGTGGTGGGGTAGAGGCACAGCTTTTTCCCTCTCCAAGAGAGCCTATCCAGACTAACTCATATTCATTATGTCTTTTTTTACTTATGTTGACATCTTGGGGTTTTTAAAATTCTCTGTATTCCTAGCTTGAAAATACAAACTAAAATCATTGCATTCCACGGTTAACTATTATTCACAGTATTTTTGCTCAATACATGTACAACAAATTGGCCATGTTTTGCTTTAAAGCTATAAATGCCCAATATCTATGATGATGATAAGCAGCTCAGGGGCTGAGCAGCCTATTCATCGCATTGACCAATGAAAACAAGGGAGGCATTTTCAAATCATCCTTGTAGAATTAAAGCTGGCAATGGTCATTTTGCACTTGATACTGTTAAAGCGATCACCTAGTAGGATATACAACACAATAGACAACTATTCAGATAATTACAAAATATATCGTAGTGACGACATAGACAATATTGAAGCAAGTAACCATGAAGAGCTTGTGCCATCTCTGCCATCACACTTTCTGCAGTCATTTGGATAATCAATTGTGAAAGCCTGCCATGGTGAGTTTGTATAACATACAACATGGCACTATTTAGCCAAAAATTTATCATAAATGTCATACTAATGTTTCTGTCACTAAGGAATGTAAAATTCCTGTGAACTACATCATTGGATATCACAAAAAATCATAGAACACACGCACACCCCTTGGAGCAAGAGTAATGGTGGCTGTATTGGGATTTTTAAGACTATATTCACAATCTCAAATCTTTTATAATTTAATGTATATTGTCTGTTGTTTAAAACATATAATAGAATATTTAACCTCACAGAAACAACAGAACAACTATGAAGAAATTGCTCACATATTCAACCAGAATATATCATTTAAATTTTTCTATCAATTTTAGACCAAGGCGTCGATGAAGATATTTTTATAGAACTGATGGAACACCAGCTGGCCAACCTTCAGCCTAACATGATCTCAAGAACTCAAACTCTCCTTATTAGGAAACAGAAGGAGTTAAAACGAGTAAGTTGAAAAACATTAATTCAAATTGTAAGAGTATGTTGAGTAAATCAATATTCCCCATTGAGTTAGATAACTCCGAATAATTAACGCAAAGTTAGATAACTCCTAAACATCTACCCTACCTACCCACATAACTATATTACTAGTTGTAGCCAGAGCTATTAGTTATGACTTGTATTATTATCATCACCCAGACCTTAACACAGAGTAAGATAACTCCTAATCATTAATCCTACCTACCCACATCACTATATTGCTATTTTTAGCACATTTACATGAGCTATTAGTTATGAATTGTGTTATTACCTTTATGATTTTTACCTTTGTACCAATTATTACCAATTTACCTTTGTGGTTTTATAGGTGACAAGCTTGATGATGAAAAGCAAGGTGTTTTGAGGGGCAAGTCGACAGCCACCAGCCTGTTTATGGAGAGACTTTCGCAAAGTACCTTGGGTGAAACCAGCAGAGGAGCCATTGTATTGACAAATGAACAGGAATGCATCTACCTGGTTTTGCCAACGGGAGCAGTGTTCCTGATGGCAACTGAGGTAGATGCATGTCTGGCCTATGTTAAGTGTTTGTTTGTGGTTAACCAGAGGTACCACATCCAAGCCCATTCATCAGTTGGGGTTCTGGTGGAACGTCTGCTACGGCTGCTCTCATCATTGATGACAACAACCTCTGCATTGCAGATGAGACTTCCTCAAATTATGGGGATAGTCAAGTAACAGCTTCTCTAGAACTCCAACTGATGGTATCTCGGCTGGTGTCGCTAGTACTCAATTAAAATATTTTCTCTTTTATAACTATTTGTAAACATTTACATGTAAATACTTCATTGCAAAACAGTTCATTTTTAACCTTTTTATTCATATTATAGCTTTAAAGTTATCATAATATATTTTGCTTATACATATATTTAACCTCAGTATTTCATGAAAATAAAAATAAGAAGTTCATAGTAATCAGTTCACTCAAGTGTGCAATTGTCTTCTCCTGGTATAAAATTACAATTTTATTGTGATTTAAAAATGGCAGTACCATGAGTGAACAGGGAGCATCCATAGCAGCACAGCACTGAATCACAGAATGATTTAGTTTTGGTTATTTCCACAAAAAGCATCCCTGTACAACAACTCGACTATCAATCATAATATGATTGAAGAAGCCCTATTATACCTGTACCACAGCTCAACAATCAATCATAATATGATTGAAAAGGCACTAGCAAAGCTGTACAAAAGCTCAACATTCAATCATTATATGATTGATCAGGCACTAGCATACCTGTACAAAAGCTCAACTTTCAATCATTATATGATTGAACAAGAACTAGCATACCTGTATAAAAGCTCAACCATCAATCATTATATGATTGAAAAGGCACTAGCAAAGCTGTACAAAAGCTCAGCTATCAATCATAATATGATTTAATAGCCACAGTATGCGTTGGCATAGGTAAATCATTATTAAATGCAAATTAAATCAATTTTGAGTACAGTTTTGTCACCCTGAATTTAGATTTATTAATGATTTAAAATTCAATCAAAATTTCTCTCTGTGTATTATAATATTTACATCGTATATTGTTCTAGTCATTTGGTCATTATATGCATATGGTATGTGTGCTCATATATAATATGTGCTACATTTTCTCACGTCTCGAAGTGATGTTGTGTTTGCATCAAGATTATATGCATATTTTGTAGTTTGTGATTTTGATACTACACAGGCATTGAGCATGCGTAGTTAACATTTTTGAAGAAATAAAGCAACAGGGATAGAAACATATGACTGGGTGATAATCATTTCCATCTACATACATAAGTGTATTTAAGAAATACAAAACATAACACTTATGCACTTGCTTTTGTTAATGGGCCTATATCGTATAGCAAGGCAGATCAGGGACACTATCTGAGTAGTTAAAACAAATCATTGACCATTATAAATAAAAGTGCACACAACTCACTAGATTTAAAGGTGCAAGCACATGCATTGCCTTGCCAACTGCTTCAATACTTTAAAATAGGCCTCTTCTTTTGAAACATTGTAGGGGCTATTTACTAGTGAATATTAACAAAGGGTGACAGTCATATGCATCATTTGAGAATCTTTGTATTCAAAATAAGTTTATCAATTTTAAGTTATTTACTGCTGTTAAGATTTTGCTGCCAGCTGTATAATTTATGTTTATGCGTAACCTTTTTATCCTTTTCTCAGAATCTGTACAGTTAAATAATTTTTATTTATTTTTTTGGTTTTTTTGGTAATGTAATGTAACTGGGTAAGCTGAAAGTTATCTTTTTTAATTTGATATATATCATTCTTGTAACAGCAAAAATATTTACATTAAGGTAGAATTACAATTTAAGGCTATAAAGTGTTAAGGATAATTTTTTTTGACCTGAAGACTAGAAGATAACCTTTAAAGAGCAAAAGATAAAGATTTTCTTTTTATAAACCTTGGAACTCAAGGTTGTTCTTCAGAAAACTAAAGATCAGATAGTAAAAAGGTCTGATAATAAGCACACATTAGCCTGCATTTGCTTTTTTTAAGTGAATTATTAAAAAGTGCAAAGTTAGCAAAAGTTTCAAATATCATTTTGATGAAATAATTTGAAAAAAGCCCAAACTTGTAAAATCAAACTTCTGTAAAGCCTAAAATTAATAAACACTGACTAAGAAGTCTCTAATCTTATTAAAACATTAGCATTAGTTCATTAAAATAAACTATGCTACAAAAAGGTTTAAACCATGAATCATATAATTGCGTTGAAAAAGTGGATAACTCCCAATTTTTAAGAACAAATAAACCTAATTAAAAGTCTGTTACCATAATTATTATTATTATTGAGATCTACATGTATTTAACTACCATTCACAATACTTAGCAGCCATATCTATAACTCTGAGTCTATCAGTTTTTAATCATAGCCCATAGTTCTACTATTTTAGAACTATGCAGGTCTGCAGAGGTGTTCTTCAAAGTTCAAGGACAACTGCTATTTTAGTGGCACAGGCTAATCATGCATAGTTATGTTCTATGACTTAATTTTACACACCCACTATATTAAAATAATTCCGGCTCTGACTGTATACTAATCAATTAGTAATTACTAATGTCAGTTCAGAATCATTTAATTACAAGTGTAAAACAAATTTCTTATTATCTTTAGTAACTAACAGCAACACAAGTTTTATATTTTCAGAACTGGTCAATGAGACATGAATGATGCAAGAGTTTTCTAAACAATTACCAAAGCGCTGGACCTATAGATATATTGATGGTGTCTTTGGAAGTAGATGCTGATGCCATAGAAGAGGGATGGAAATAATGATTTTGGCCATGATCCGTTACAGCCAAATCTGACGCATTAAAGATCCACAATGAGCTGAAGATGTGCATTTTTTTTACCATACATAAACATGCAATTACTTGTAATAATAACTTAAATAATTTGACTAAAAATCACTGAATGAATGTGCTGCAATAAATATGTCTGATATCAGTGAGAAAAATGATGAGTGGGGCTTTGACTGCACAATACTATCAAAATGCGGTTTTTTTAAGTTCATGTTAAGTACTCTTAAAGTTCTTGAAGATGAGTATTTGTGAGTCGCGTCCTATGACTGCTTTTTACAAAACTCATTGATAAAAACAATGAATTTACAAAAATTGTAAGAAAAGTTTACAAAAAAGATTTTTAAATAAATTTTTTGACAGGCAACTTGAAAGATCTACAAAAAAACTACAAAGATCCGGATCTGGATCTAGATCCGCCATTTGGCCATAGCTGCCATAGAATTTCTAGTCAGTGTAAAACTGAGCATGCCAGCATTACTGGTGATCTCATTCAAACAGTTTTTTTCTTCTGTTTTCATGCTCTCAAATGAGCACCAAAATAATAGTTTACAAAGTTGCCTTAATTTTACAAATGCAAAAGTAAATAAATATCAGTAGTTAATTATTTTTACTAATATATTTATGTATCAACTACTGAAATCAAATGAAAATTTATTAAAAATTAATATTGTTTGAATTTCAGAAATGATGAGATGTAATAGATATGATAAATCAAATCAACAGTAGCAGAATCTCATTGACCTTTTAGTCTGAGATTCAGCCTTCGACAGAAGCACTCAACAACTTGGTGGATATTTAGGCTTATTATGAGCAAGAGCTGAGTGACCTCGAAGAGAAACTGACTTCATCTCTGGCCAGCACAGCGTCTACCAAGCACTTGAAACAGACAACAACAAGCTGATAGAAAGGTGCAAAGTCCTGGAAAAAGAGCTACTCCGAGCTAATAGGTGACCTAAACATACTCCAATGTCAATATTTGTCACATATGAGGTCTTCTAACATCGGCATGTATTGATTTATAAATATTGATTTATAATTCTTTTGCTGTTGATTTGATTCAAGCAGAACAGGTATTTACTGCTTTGCTTACCTAATGTTTGACTAACATGTATTTAAATATTTATTTACTTGCTTACGTACCTACATACCTACTTACTTACTTACTTACTTACTTACTTACCTACTTACCTACTTACTTAATTACTTACTTAATTACTTACTTACATACCTACTTACTTATCTACTTACTTACCTACTTACTTATCTACTTACTTACCTACTTACTTAATTACTTACATACTTACTTACTTACTTACCTACTTACCTGCTTACTTAATTACTTACTTACATACATACTTACTTACCTACTTACCTACTTACTTAATTACTTACTTACATACCTACTTACTTATCTACTTACTTACCTACTTACTTAATTACTTACTTACATACTTACTTACTTACCTACTTACTTAATTACTTACGCACTTACATACTTACTTAATTACTTACTTACATACTTACTTACCTACTTACTTAATTACTTACTTATTTAGATGTACTTACATATGTACTTATTTGCATAATGGCTAGCAACTAAATCATTCAAAATAAAAAATAAAGTTGACTAAGGAAACACTCAGCGATAAAAGCTATTTGTTGACGAGCAAAATTATTATACATTTGTAGTTATATGGTAAGTTTGTGCCATTTTGTCTTCCTTTGCAGCATACCACTTTACTAATCAGCCTCTTTGCATTTCTGTTGCATTAGTTACAAGCAATTCAGCAGAGATTTACATTGAAAATACAGTTGACAAATACAGTTGAAAATACTTTGACATGTAAAACATTTCATTCTCAGCTTTCTTTTTTGTTATGTCAAATTCGTTTCATGTTAGAATAAGCATTTTTATATGAATACACTAAATTACATTGAAGTTCCTCTGTTAACTCAAAACATTGCATAAATTGGTATAAATAGGATAACGATAAATTATAAAATATAAAAGTTAAATGATATGTGAAAACTGAACGAGTTAAGTAAAAACCAAAAACAGAAAGCTTTAATTTTGTGTTTTATGTTTGATATTAAGGACTGAAAACCAAAGGCATACTTTTGGTGATACAATGAATAGGTGGTGGGTTACATCCTGACAACTTTAGGTGTATTTTAGGTGATACAGGATATAGACAGTGCATTAAAAACTACAATCTGGGGTGTACCTTTGCTGATACAGGGAATAGTCAGTGTGTAGGTAGAGGGTGTGATAAAAGTATGAAACTAGTTTAATTCAGCATCTTCACCAATTCAGTAATTTGCCAATTCACAATCAAACAGTAAACTAATATAAATTTAGCTTATTGTTTTTTGCTTATATATTTCTTTGATTCATATTTCCTTGTTAAATATCAAATTCTATTCTTTTCAATTCAACCCACTTTTGATTTTGATTAACTTCACTTTCAGTTTTTTAATTTATTGCAATAATTAAACGACCTAATTTATTCCAAAGTGTTAAGCCTGGTTTTTGTTCTGTAACTTTTGACTTCAATTCTTTGAGATTTTCTGGAGCTTGTTCATGAAAAGAAACAATGTTAATAAAAACACATTTTAAACTGGACATTAACAGTATAAAAAAATAAATTCTGGCACAATTGAAAGATCCACAAAAACATAAAAATAATTTAGAATTCTATCAGGATCTGTTAAGTACCTATTGCTGCTATATATATTATATATATTTCTCAAAGTTTGTGTGCGTATTCATGTATTCGTATGTTGTTGTGATTTTCCAGTTATAGCTATTACTAGTTATGCTACCCGGCGCTGCCCGAGTATTAACTATCAGCTTATAAACAATGAAAGTTGCCTGCCGCTTGTTATTAGCCTGGCACATTGCCAACAGATAATTTGAGTAAGCTTACTAGTAAGAGCTACCTGTGTTGTGCCATGACTTTGCGTCGATCGAGATCGAAAGCGGTCGCCTATTTGCTCTCATATAGCGACATATATTGCCTAGCAAATATATCAAGCTCATGTGGTGCAGTTAGCTAGCTGTCGACCTGGCAAATGAGAGGTTTTAAGATCAAATCTCTTGTTTTAGGGATCCTTTATTGCTAGATTTTAATAGCTATAGCTGGACACGCCTACACACATACATACACAGGACCAATTTTGAAAAATATATAGATAGATTGTACCACCTGCGCCCATGCGTTACGAAATAAAAAACATTAAAAAATATGAAAATTTTTATATTATATAATTTTTTTTATATTATATATATTTTATTTCCTGTTAAAAAATATTTTGGGAGCTAAGTAAATGCAGCAAGATGCTTCTTTGTTTTTTCCATCAAGGCAAATTTGTTCTTCTTCAGGATATCAACAATAATTTATCTCGAACTTGAAATTGGCCCATTTGTGTACTGGTTATATACGTTATTAAAACATATAACTCGTTGAACTCGCCATGGCAAGTTATTCGTATCCTTTTTCCAGTATATCTAGTTTCCGTTACAATAAAAACGATTCGCAAAGGGGTGAATGATAAAATTTTTGTTAAAAGTTAGAAATTTACTAAAATACATTATCAAACTTCCTTTGAGTATGTATTTAGTAAACTAAATTCATTTAAGTTAGATTCAGCATTTATGTCACACGTCTGCCTCGGAGGTAAGAACTCTCCAGGTAGTACATTGTAATGTTATGTTATCTTGCAGATCATAACCACAAAATGTACTAAAGTCATTGTAGGTACTAATAGTTACTAAGGTTAACATAGTATTTTGGTACTATTTTTAATGATGATGATGTCTACCAGGAGGTGATTGCATCAGATAATGACTATGGGTTTCTATACTACTCTATGAACATCTATTATTATTAGCCTAAGATATTTTCGCATGCCAATTCTGGCATGCAAAAATTGGCATGCAAATTTTTGCATGCCAACACTGACACAAACAAAAATCATATAATTGTATACCAAATAATTTTTGATTGTAATCGTAGCGAAATAGACTATACTTAGCCATTAGTCTCTAATGTTTTCACATTTACATTTTAACACCTTTACACTTTTATTTCTCTTTCTAATTTATTTCAACGAAACATTTCTTTTAATTTATGAAATTTAAAACTCATAGTTGTTTGAGAACCTTTACAGTTGTTTTATTTATTTTTTAAATTGGTTGCCTTGCACAAAACCTTTTTCTTGTGATATGAAGTTTGAAAGTTACAGTTGTTTTACAAAGTTTGAAAACTTTTCCAGATGTTTTTATTTTCTCCCTTAATTTATTTCAACTACACAAAACACTTATCTCATGATATGTAATTTGAAAGTTAGAATGGCTAATGTCATTACATGTTAAATACATCAATTTTCGGTCCAAAGAATTTTTTATTACCCGAGCAACGCCGGATAGCACAGCTAGTATTATTATATGTTATATATTTATGTATTACTATATATTCTATATTTATATACTATTATGCATTCTATATTTATATATTACTATATATTTTATATTGATATATTATTATATATTCTATATTTATATATTGTTACATATTGTATATTAATATATTCTTTTATCTTCTATATTTCTATATTATTTTATCTTCTATATTTATATATTATATGTTTCATATTTATATATTATTATATATTCTATATTTATATATAACTATTTATTATATATATATTTATTTGTTCTATGTTTATATATTATTATATATTTGATATTTGTATATTATAATATATTCTATATTTATTTATTACTGCATTTTCTATATTTATATATTATTATATATTTTAAGTTTATTTATTATTATTTATCCTGTATTTATATATTATTATTTATTCTATTTTTATATATTATAGATTTATATATTATTATATGTTCTATATTTATATATTATTATATATCCGGTATTTATATACTATTACATATTCTGTATTTATATATTATTCTATATTCTATATTGATAAGAATAATTGTATTTTAAGGTTTCTGACTAAAACTTAGTGGTACGGCGATAAATGTTCTAAAAGTTTATCAGATGCCTAAAACTAAAATTATATATAATTTTGTGATTGAAAATTTAAAATAAATTCTTAAAATATTTCAAATTAATGAGTTTCTTGGCAGGTATTGAGTACACTTTTAAAAAGGCTTGGAGAGCTTAACAAAATTAAAAAAAGCAAGACTTTAAAAGCTGAATAAGATGGCAGCCAATCGAGCGCTTGCATACCTTGCTGGACAAACGAAGATGGAACTTCAAGCTTTTGAGCAGCATCACAACCTCCTTTTGGAAATGGTATGTGGTGGATCACGAACACTTTGCTGTAAAGTAGCTGAATCTTCCCATTTAGTTGTTGTTGATATTCAGGGCAATATACGGTTTTGTATTGGAGGAGCCGAGAAAAAGAGTCATCCTGTGACAGTATATTTCTCTGAAGGTCATGTGATTGGCACCATTGAAGATGACACTATCAAGCCCGGAAATAATGTAGCAGGTTTCCACATCAGTAGAATTCTTGATACTTTTACAGTTGGCTCAAGCACAATCACCCGTGAAACGGAAAAATATACTTTCAATTGGGCTGATGATGAATCAGCAGAAATGAAAGTTTTAACTATAGCTTATGTAATACAGCGAGCTCTAACCTTTGAATCGACTTACTTAAACAGATCAGTAAGTACCGAAGACGAAGCTTTAAAGGATTTAAAGCTCAATGGACGAACATTTCGGTGCAAACCTGAGCAAAACAAGAAGGTTTTTAAAGGTGCAGGTGCGTTTGAGGCATCAGTGGAAGAAGAAAAACTGATTGTGCGTCGGGGCAGCTGGTCAAAAGTGGGTGGTATCAGCAAAAACTACTTGCTCCTCATGGATAACACAAAACGACATAACATTCTGGCCATTTTAGCAAGTGATTCAAATGGACACGAAGCGAAAGATCCTAGCGGTGCTTTGATGTTTACAACGGAAAAAAAAGAATTTACAAGTATAGTTAAGCTTGGGAATAAAGAACTCGGTAAATATAAACATCTGCAAGGACATAGGCATTACTCAACTTTGGAAACAAACGAACCATCTGGCAGATATGAAATGAATATAAGAGTGATAAATTTGTCGGAGTCTAACTTTGATGCTGTCATATTAAATAGAGAAGGAGAAGAGATGGCATCAATTAAAAGTTCCAGCCCAATAACGATTGACCTTATTTGGAAGAAAGCCGTAACAACAATGCAAAAGAAGGTAATAGTTGCGTATATTATGGTGTTGAACCGAGTTGGCATCAAACTAAATTTAAAGGCAACCCAATCATGTCTGACAGCTTTAGAATGCAGCTGTTTAAGTTGTGAGAAAGGACCATCATTTCCCCTTCAAACCGATCCATTTAACAGAGTAAATGTTGCAAAAAATCTTTTTGTCTCCGCTGTTGGACATTCCAGCCATAACAACATAGTTTATTATGATGTGGGCATAATGCCTAGTGAAACATTTTTGACTTTAGAATGCACACCGTTAGAAGATTTTAAAGGCATGACCAAACTAGAAGCAAAAAATCCAAAAGGTGTAACAATTTTTTATGCAATCAACGTTCCTGGTAGCAACGTGCTGGCCGTCTACAAATTTGATAAGACACTCGGATGCTATCATGAAAATGGCATCACATATGCAAATGATCAAGCAATCATGCGAACTGACGAGCAACCCATGGCTAAAATAAGAAGTTCCATGCTAGATTTAACAACCAATCATGAGCTGGCAAATTTTAGAAGAATTGGAGCCACAGTTGAAATTCAACAATCTAACACGTACAACGCTAGATTAAGCTTTCTTCAGACCGCCATGATCTTGACATTTGCCGTAAAGTATTTCTGTGAAGGTTTCAGTATCGATCAAATACCTACACCAGAGATATCCTACAGATACAACGGAGCAACAGTCGACGTTTCATGCTCTTTTTAGTTTTGTAGCAGAAGCATAGACAATGTTTACCTACTTTTTACGATTAGTTTAAGATTTTAAGAATAAACTTGAGAATGATTTATCTCTTGGATTGACTTTATGAAAAATTTAATTCTTTCCTCCTGCTCAAACTGCATATATAGCCTGCATTATTTTGCAGTTTCAGTTTCTGACAAATAACCAAGCTGGACTTGAAAGTAAAAAAATAGTAAGAATTTAAAATATTTTTATTTTGCTCCTTTAGTTATTGGACAATATTGGCTTAGAAACTGTTCTATATTTTCATGTACTATCTTCTTAGCCACTAGCAGGCCGTGGTAACAAACTTTATTAAAAGTAATTAATAACTGACTGCCTATTAAATATCACGCTGCTTCAATGAATAGATTATTCTATGTTTATAATTTTTTAAGTTTTTCATTGTGCGTGGATGTGTTAACCGGTACAACTAATATGCATTTCCAAGTTTTTGGCTAATTCCATATTTATATATTATTATATATTTTATGTTTATATATTATTACATGTTCTATATTCATACATTGGTATATATTCTATATTGTTATATTGTCATATAATCCATATTTACATATTATTATATATTCTATATTTATATATTGTTATATATTTTATATTTATATATTTTTATATATTCTAGATTTATATATTGTTACATATTTGATATTTATATATTGTTATATATCTTATATTTATATATAACTATATATTTGATTTGATATATGTTTATATATTCTATATTTATAAATTAATATATATTTTATATTTATATATTGCTATATATTCTATAATTGTATATTGTTATATATCCTATATTTACATATAATTATATATTTGATTTTATATATGTTTATATATTCTACATTCGTATATTAATATATATTATGTATTTATATATTGTTATATATTCTATATTTCTATATTGTTATATATTTTATATTTATATATTTGATTATATATATTGTTATATATTCTATATTTGTTTATTAATATATATTCTATATTTATATATTGTTATTCTGTATTTCTATATTGTTATATATTCTATATTTCTATATTATTATATATTCTATCATAAATTCACATGCATAGGCTCTGTTTCTCTTGCTAGAATGCTAGAAATACTTTGTTTCCAAACTCCAGCCCTTTAAACACTGATCGATATGAAAAGAAAAAAATTTTGCGCATCGCCAGGCTTAATAAAAAAATAATTTATAGCAATACATAATAAAAAAAAACAAATTTTTTTCAGTAATGAATTAAAAAAATTGGTCATTTATCACTGTCTGCAGTCTCTACTTCTCATGACATACGCGATACAACATTTTTCTCTGTCTTATTTATCTATTATTATTTCTCTGTAGTTTATTTGTTTGAAATAATAATAATGTGTTGATCTATTTTCTGCTATAAAGATGTATTATACAGCAATGCAGAGAAGAGGGCCAAGTTTAATTCTTAAGATGAATTGCTGTGTGTTATCATATCCACTGCCGCTGCCGCAGTTATCAACTTAATTAATTAATTAGAGTAACTAAAACCTGTTATCAACTAAATTGAGTAACTTATTTACCTCAGTGAGTAAAGAACCAAAAAGAAATGACTACTTATCTGTAGATGATGTTGCATTCCTTCTTATTCTATTTAAAATATAACATTTCAGTTTAGCTTGCAAATTTACATCAAATGCCTGCATGTATTATTCCAACGAATGATCTTTCCAAATCTCTGCGTCTTCTTACTCTGCCTATGCTAAATATTTATTTTACTTCAATTCAATGTTTCAAGATTTTTCATGGTTTGTGTCCTCGTTTTTTACATGACAATTACAGGCTCTCATCTCATTTCAACTTACGTGATATGAAAAAATTGCATACAATCACTAACAATCATTTTGAAAATGTCATTGGCAGCTGCTTTAACAATCTTCCACCAAATATCCGTTCTCTTAGCAGAGAAAGGCGTTTTAAACACTATTTGTCAGACTATTTATTCAATTTTAATGGCTAACTGTTGCTTTTTTCCCCCTTTTTTGTTTTACTATTGTTGTATGGCCTAATTTGAAAAACATTTCTATTTGTGAAATGAAATTATTGCCAATAAAAGACTATATATATAACTTATTGGCCCCAAACAAGTTTTCTCTAAGTTAATTTGTTGGATATTTTTCTTAGTAAATTTGCCGCTTTTAAAAATATATCATAGATCAATGCAGAGATACAAGCTTGAGGCTTAGAATTAATAAATGTATGTTATCATAACTGCTGCTGCATTAATCATACATTCAAAAGCTATACGCACACACATTGCCTTGACAATTGCCACAATATTTTAAAATATGCCTCTTTCCTTGGAGCAATTTTATGCATATTTAGTAAGTCTCTCTTCAGTTTCATGCACCTACGAAATGAGACAGTCATATGCGTAATCGTAAAATGCTTGGATTTGAACAAATATATGTATTTCAATGTCGTTACTGCAGTTTATGTCTTACATCCAGCTGTATATCTCATCATTACGCGCAACTTTCTATGTTTTCAACAATTTCTGTGAAAGCCAAAAATTATGTTCAACCAAATACAATTTTTCAAATGCCACTTCTTAGGTTGTTGCAATGTTATTAAATGGATCGACTGAAAGTTATTTTTCATAAACTTTTTATAACGTGCTTTGAAATGACCCACCTACCAAGCAGATTAGTAGAGTAATTTGGACCTCTAACATGGCTTCATGAAAGCTTCTATAACTTACCTCTGGATTGTCATAGATCTCTAAATTCTTATGCATTAAAAGGTGAGATTTGTTTCTACAAGCTGATATTTTTGCTTACAGTTAACACATGCAAATATAATAGCCTGTGCTGCAACTTGTATAGGAGCTATACTTTTTTTTTCAATATCCTAAATTTGAGTGAATAATTTTTTTTAAATTATAATTAGCAATGTTAGATAATAGCCCATTGCACTAACTTATGTGCTTGCCACAATTTGCAGCAAAAACTGGCTTTCTACATGTTTGTGCAATGAAAGATGTGTTATGAACTATTGCATGTTGAGATTAAATAACGACCTTCGAGTAATAAAATGGTATGCTTCAAATCTGCAAATTTAAAAATTATAAAATAATAACCTATTAAAGGTAATCTATGCAAATATATACTTCAAAACAAAAAACTTAAACAAACACTGTTTATTAAAATGCATAAACCAAAATAAAAACTGTTTTTAATTATTTAGAATTGTTGACATAATTTGGCCCAATTATCCCAAGTCACGCTCTCATTGTTGTTTTCGTTGTGACTCAATTCAGCTTCTTCTGGCAGTTCAATATCTTTTAGAGTGTCTTCTGACTTGAATGTTTTTTTGAACTGGGGAACTAATCAATATTAGCATCCAAACTATTTTTTTAGCAGAGCAAATCTTTTATATATATTGCTATTTTGAACGCGTAACTTTTACATAAAGAAAGAGAAACCTTTGGCCACGTACACAGATTACACATGTAAAGCACAAATATTGGTGTTGGTTGTATCGTAATTACAGAAGCCAATACGTAGTTACTATAATGCAAATTTAAAATAAATAAAATAATTTTAAGTTTGTAAAACAGTGAATTCACAGGAGCTGACATTAGATTGGTACACTGGGGCAAGCCATTTATACCGATGTAGTCAATTTTGGTACAAAAAGGGCTAATGTGGTATATATTATTTTTGTAACAAAAAAACTATATTTCATAGTATAGACTTACAATTCAGGGCTTCTAGAATGAATAACACCCTTTCAAAGCTGAAGACTTGAAGATAATCTTTAAAAAGCAAAAAATGGAATTTAATTTTTATATATTATTTTTTATTATACTTTATAATATTTTTGTAACTTATCTGAATATTGAAAGCTAAGGATACCTATTTTAAAGTTAAATACCAGGTTGTAAAAATGTCTGATAATAAGGACATATTGGCCTGCATTAGCTTTTTTAGGAGGGAATTATTGAAAAATGCAAAGTTGTCAGATATCGCCCAATGAAAAAATTTGGAAAATGTGAAATATGTAAAAGAATTTGTTCTAAAGTCTGAAATTAATGATACTGAATAAAAAGTTTTTAATCTAAATTAAATGGGCTGCATTAACACAAAATCTGTTACAAATATCGGTTGAACTGTAAATCATGTTTGTGTTAATAAAGTAGATAACTCCTATTTGTCAAAAACAAACATAACCTAATTACATAGACTTGCTGTTATTAAGTTGAAGATGAGTGTTGTAATTGGTCATTAAAAGTTTTAGCTTTTTTGTGACCAATCACAACACTCATTAGTTACTGTATACTTGAAACCTTAGCGCTATTAGCTTATAGTCAGAGCCCCAAAAAGCTGCTATTTTGAAATTGTGATACTCTGCAAGCAATGAAAGAAAATGCTATGGTATTTCCACAGGCTTACCATGCATGCTATGGTTTTTTAGATAATTTTTTATTTCTAATGAATTAATAAAAGTAACTTTTGTTTTTCATGAATATTAATCAGTCTCTATTTACAAAAAATATGTTTTTAATTCAAATTCGTGCAATTACAACTGTCAAAGAAGAAATATAAATCATTTTCAATAACTTACTGGAACACAAAATCAATTTTACGTGAATAAAACGGCCAATGAAGCATAGATGAAGCAAAAGTTTTTTAACCAATTATCAAGGCATTAGGCCCATATATGGCCCATATATATGGCACAAGGTTGATAAGATGAACAAATGTGATACATCATTGAAATATAACTAAATTTATTTAGGTAGTGTCTCTGCTACAAAAAATCCGCTACATTGTTTTTAATACACTTGATAGCTTAAACCCTGATAGAACAGCGCTGCAGAAACTTAGCTTATCTCATGATTGGTAATATACTAGATTTGATCCCAGGAAGTCAAAATCTCATGTACAGTCTGTGGCACAAAGGCGGTACCATAAAGGCATGGTTGGTAAATTTTACTGCTCATTTTACTTTTAGACACGAGTTTCAATATCACTCTACTTCTTTTGGGCTGAGTTTAGGCCTTTCACAAACAAAACAAACAGGAAAATGTTTTCCATCTGCTTCTTGCATCAAAACAGCACCTATATTGATGTCTGATATGTATTTTTTCAGTGTATATAATTTGGATTGGTTTGGTAGTTCTTTGAAAATATGCAGGTTTTTGAACATATTTTAATGTTTAACTTTGATGGCCTAAATCTGCAACTTCAGACCAGATAACTAGGTCAGGCTTAGTCTTCTTGGCAAGATCTTTCAAGGGCACAGCAATGATGGCAAACGCAGGTATCTACTCCCTGGGATTGTCTAACTTTGCTAGTACATGTGCAATATTTGAATATACAGTATATACTGTAAAACCTCTAGATGATCCCCGCCTTTATATGAATGCTACTTTGACATTCTTTGGTCTTTATTCACCAAAAATAGCCAGTGACCAGTAGAAAATTGTTCACAGAATCGTACTAATAGACCTTTGTCCTCACATAAACTTTCCTCATTGCTATATTGGAGTTGTCTTCTTCAAAAGGGTATATTCTGTTAGCAATGAATTGAAGAATATGATATAACAGCTTGTAACCATCAGCCTAGTATTCAGATAACTCAATTATATCATTAACAATTAATTTTTTTTGTGCGTATCGAAGTGCTTTTTCCGACTCGAAAGCTTTTTAGTTATTTCGTTAAAACTTTGAAAGCACCACCATAGAAATAATTAAGAATCATATCAGGCAAATAGTAGCTTTTTTTTAATCCGTTATTGATACCTCGACGTATGTGAAAGACGGTTTACAATTATGATGGTTTATGAACGACTATTTTTAGGCTAAAAGTTGTGCTTACTAATGCAACTAAAAGTTTATCATTATTTGCTCGAAATGCAACGAGTAAAAGTTATGTTCTGCCAAAAATTGTTTGTATGCTAATATTGATTAGTTCAGCAAAGCAGAAAAAAAGTTGAGGTCTGAAGACATTGTGGAAGGTATTAAACAGCCAGAAAAACCACCAACAATCAGAACACCACGTCTGGCCGAGCAAACGATGCAAATATTTTTGCTTCAAAACTGTTAGTTTTGTTTCTGCTAGTATAATAAGCATAGTTTGTTTATGTCACTTGTTCTTTAAAATATCTTCATAGCATTTGATAGATTATTGTTACATAACTTATAAATTTGCCGATTTATAGCATATTATTTAACAGCATCCTTGTGTTTATCTTAACTTGACTTACAATGGGTTGACACTGATAACTCCTTTTCTATTGCACATAAAAAACCAGTTTTGGCTGCAAACTGTAGCAAACATATTAATGAGTGCAATGAGCTTTTGTGTAGCATTTTTAACTATATATATACAATAAAATTATGCCTTCAAATTTAGAATGAAAAAAAAATTGAAAGCTCTAGCAAATTGCAAAGCAGGGCACAGGCTATAATATCCTCGTAGGTCCGATTTCAAGCAGTAGACATCAACTGGTAGAGATATTTTTGGGCTTCCAATGCATTTATATAGAAAGGATTGATAATTTGGAGGTAAGTTAGCAGATTTATTGCATCCAAAAGGGGTAATGTTGCTCCACCCAATGGTAAGTGCAAAATATAGGGAAAATCACTTTGCTCGCAAAAGTTTTAAATTTGGCTTCCTAAAATTATGCCAAGCTATTTGAAAAATACGACGACATCCTTTACTTGAATGCTACCTTTATATGAACACCACTATAAGACAAAGGTTGAAAAATAAAGCGCCATGGCATTCAAATAGAAGTTTTACAGTAATTTGATTAATCTCGTAGTTCTTTAAAAATAGGTCTTTGGACAATTTTTAGGATGGACCTTAGACAGGACAATGCTGCAGCCTCAAGTAAGGTCACTCAGTTAGACTTTCCCTTATTGATAAGATCCGGTAATAGCACAGTAATGGTAGCAAACTAAAGTATGTGCTCCCTATAATGTCCAACTAATCCGAGAAAATACTTAACATTTTTTTGGTTTTACATGATGTGCAGTTTTTGTTTTCTCAATAGTTCGGTATTGAAAGTTCACAGAGCCACGGCACAATACATAACTCACAATTTTAACTCTATAGATGAACTGAACAATCACCTTGAGGCATAGTACAACACTTCTGCATGCTGTCAGATTGACCTGCCACATATGCTCTATCAGTTCTGGCAATACGGACATGTGCTCCTTCAATGTTGTGCTATATACAATCACATCATCTAAATCAATTTCCACTCTCGAGAATCCATCAATAAACTTCTGCTTTGTCTTTACAAGAGTGGCACGTGAATTTGCCATTCCAAAGAGCATTTTAACAACTGATGCGTGCCATTGGAACTAGAAACTTTTCTCAATGTCTCTGAATAAGACTGAAATATGTAAATGACTGACACCAAAATCATTAATATACTAGCCGGATGGTATTAAAGCTCAGCTTATAAACAATGAGAGGTAATGTAGTTGCCTGCCACTTGCTATTAGCCTGACACATTGCCAATGTATAATTTGAGTACTCTTACTAATAAGAGCTAATTACTTGCTCACACATTGAGTACTCATAAAATTACGCTGCCGCTCTCCATGATGTTGCGCTATCAGGTTGCGTCATAACGGAGAGCGGTAGTGTATTTGCTCCCATATAGCAACACTTATTGCCTAGTGCAGTGATTTTCAACCACTGTGCCGCGGCACACTAGTGTGCCGTGAGAGATCCTCAGGTGTGCCGTGAAAAATTATCCCATGTCCCTTTTTAATTACAGGTTCCTCAGGCTCTGAGGCAACCTATGAGGTAGGAGTGTTGTATTTGAATGCTAAGGCCTTGATGTAGTAGGCTAAATATCCAGGCACCATGATCCAGGTGCATCTATTCATGGATTTGATGCATGGTCAATGCATTTAATATCGGCCCACATAACTCAAAGTTCATCAAAAGCGGAATGGTCGTTTAGTACACTATGCCCAGTTAGGCACCTTTGATTACTAACTAGTGTGATGAATATCAAACACTATGTTTCCATGGTGCGCAGTACTGCGAAGCAGCCCCCTCCGAAGTCGAGGGGATTGTACGTTTCCATGCTGCGCAGTGGTTTTCAGCAAATACCGCAAATTAGCCAGAGAAGAGAAATTGTATAAATCGAATCGCCTGATGGAGAAATAGAATCGATCACGGATACCGAATGTCATAAACGGTCTTTTTATGATTCTGTCGTCATTATACTTTTATTTACAATACACATTCACAAGGTTTTACAAACCTTAACACACTTTTTAAATAATAATGTATTTTTAATAAGTATTTTCAAGTAATATATTATTTAAACGTTTATTTAGGACTTGCCACCTATTTTTCGAAAAGTGTTGGCATCGATAACAAAGTCCAGGAAAGTAATCACCTCATCATCCTCGTGAATGCAGACCATAATTAAATTTAGGTGAAAGAAGATCGGAAGAATAGTAATAAACAAGATTAGCAGGACAACCTTTGTACTAGTTTATGGCCCTCGAAGAATCCGTCTCTACGGCATGAGAGCTATGCGCAGCCACTGCGCAGTCGCTGTTTCCTTGCTGCGAATTCGCACTGGCTTCGCACTGATCAGTGCGCAGTGATTTCAGTGCCAAGACGCCGTTTCCATGATTCGGAGATAGCGCAACTCCGAAGCACTGCGCATCATGGAAACATAGTGGAAGTGTCACTCAAATATAGGTGGCCTTGAAATAAAAGTGGCCTTCAAATACAGGTTTTACGGTAATATTCATCCGTCTGGCACACGTAGCTGACTGATGTACCCGAGAGGTCGGGGTGACAGTCATGGAGAAGTTTTTGAAAAGGACAACTGCAAACTCCGAATCGGTCTCTGTACAAGATTCTGACCTGGATGAAGGCCCTAGTATGGTTGGTGGGAAAAAGAAAGCAAAGACGGTGAGCTCAAGGCAATATAGTAAAAGCTATCATTCGTATGGATTCACTTTCACCGGGGATGAGATGACACCTACTCCATTATGCCTGGTGTGTAGCGAGAAGCTATCTAACAGCGCCGTACGTGGTGCCGAGCAAGCTTAAACGCCATCTCCAAATGAAACACCCTTTGCTTCAAAACAAGCCTACAGACTATTTTGTTCGCTTGCGTGTAAATACAGAGAAACAGGCAACCTTTATGAGAAAAACCACAAAGGTAAATGAGAAAGCACTAAAAGATAGTTCCATAGTTTTAGTCCCCACTGCTGCACTGTGTGAGGTAATATGTAAACATTTAAAAAGTCTCGAGCAGAAGTTGTCATTTTATTTCTCTTCAGCCACCACTGAATACTTTGACTGGGTTAGGGATCCATACAGCCCAGCATCAGTTGGTTGAAAGGATATGACTTTACAAGAGCAAGAGGAACTAACTGAACTGAAACAGGATCGGGTTTAAAACTAAGATTTGCTGATCTTCCTTCGGACAATTTTTGGTTGACTGCTGCCTAGGAGTTCCCCATTCTGGCCAACAAAGCTGTTCTCACATTGCTCCCATTTTCCACCACATATCTATGTGAGCTGTGCTTTTCAAGCCTAACTTCTATATAAACTAAAAACAAAGAGAGACTGTTGAAGAAGACCTTCGTGTCTGTCTTTCTTTTATTCCTGCCAGGATATCGGCTTTGTGTTTATCTATACAGACCCAGGTTTCCCACTTACTGAGTATAAATAAATTGATGAAATATATTGTGATTAAGTATACTGTTCAGAGTGTCATTTTATAACATTTTTGGTTAGTGGTGTGCCACAAAATTTTTTCAATGTAGTAATGTGCCTTGACTCAAAAAAGGTTGAAAAACACTGGCCTAGTGAATCCACCAATCTCATTTGGCTGAATTGGTAATGCATTGGACTGGTGAATGGGAGGGTCTGAGATCAAATTTTCTTCAATACAGATTCTTTATTACAAGATTTTAATAGAAATAGCTGGACAAACGCACGAACAGCCTAACTTTGAAAAATATATACATGTATAGATTCAGTAAAAGATAATTCTTGAAATATTTCAAGTATTGATTTCATGGGTTCATGGGTTCAAACAAGGGGATCTTATTTAATTTCCTGTAATTAATGCAAATCCTTTGGAGCCATCAAGTTGTTTTGCAACCACTCCTGAACTGATATAACTCGAACTACATCTATGAATCACACCCATCCGCAGCATCGTTACTGTATCTTTGCTCAATGAGTCATGAATAACAATTGCAACCACATAAAGCCTGGTTCTCATATCGATTGTGCAGGTAAATTGGGTAATCTTGCGCAGCAAAACACTTGAGACGCTAGGCTTGGCGACGTCTGTTCACATAAAGTTGCATTGCTAATAATCGCATAAAAAATGTTCTTTTCCAATGTCATTTCAAAAATGTTGACCTTCCCCTGTACATTGCATTTTGGTAGGGTTTTGCTTGCGGCTCTTCGTGAAATTTGAACAGAGCTGAACGGTTGCCTTGACCGCGGCAACTACCGGCGATACTCGGCGATACTTGGTAGTACTCAGCGCATAGGTTCACATTACACCACTGATAGCCTGTGATGATGTCACTGGTGCTTGTGACGTATATGGAAATCAGGCTTCATGACCAGATCACCCTAGATGACTAGTCATCAGCTTCATCCCATGTCAGTTAGAGTTGTGTTCTCAGGCTTATCCGTGAACACACTGAAATATCTCTCAATGAGTTATGTTAATCCTGCTCTCTGACTTTCACTCAAGTTGTACTCATATCTGATATTACTTAAGTTTGCTTTTATACTATAGCAACCAATCTTTCAAATCTTGCCATTCTTACAGCACACACTAAATCTTATTTCAGAAATTATTAAATCAGGCTACTTGGTATTTTGCTGAGATACCACATAAATAGACTTAGGTATATACCAATGACAAATTAAACCTTGTTCATCTTATTGACCCAACGACACATATATAGGTCTAATGCATTAGCATTAGGCATATATATGTGTTATCAGGTCTATAGAACCTTATGGTGTAAAAATTACAGTGTATCCCACATTAATACCACTTATAAAGCGATATAAATGATATGGCTTGTCTAGTGGTATAAGAGTGGTCATTTAAAAACCATTCATGCAGTGGTATTAATTAGCATCACTCGTGGTGTGGTATTAGCTAATATCAAAGTATGAGTGGTAGGAAATAACTATTTGCCTTTTGGACAAATACCACTATTGGCAAACAGGTATTCATATTGGCCAGTATTAATATCACTATATCACAATGATCTATCACTATAATAGTGATATATTATATATCACTATATTAATAGTGATATATATCGCTATTATATATCACTATTAATATCGCTTTTAATTGCTACCGCACCACAAGTGGTACTAAACTAATACCACTGCTTGAGCGGTTAATTATGCTATAATTGTGTTGGTGGATTCTAGATATTTTATAATAAATCATCAAGATAAATATATCTTTATGAGTCATGCTAATAAAACCACATCATGAGTGGTACTAATAATACCTGCTAATAAGTGGTATTGGTGGTGCCATCTAAACCACTCATTTAGTGATACTAAGATGCGAGATGGGCTCAAAAGTTATGGTGTGAAATTATTTTACATTCAAGTTAATGTCCCAGCAATGTTACAGAAATGTTACTTTGAGTGTAAACATCCACGTAACATTGGCTTTTCTTAAACATCAAAAAATAGCTTTCCTGTAACATCACTAGGATATTCAATTGAAGGTAAAAATTATGTCACACAATTATGTTCCAGATCTATTGCAAGTCAATGTTATGTAGATGTTTAGACTCAAACATTCTAAAGTAACATTCCTGCAAAAAATTTTAGACATTCATTTGAATGTAAAAATGATGTTCCATCATAGCGTCACAGACTCACAGTTACAATGTACGTCAATGTTATATGGATGTTTATGCTCAAATATTCCAAAGTAACCTTTCTGTTACATTGCTGGGACATTGCTGGGACATTGCTGGGACATTGCTGGGACATTGCTGGGACATTGCTGGGACATTGCTGAGACATTCAATAACAATGTTTTTCAACAATGTTATGATAACATTAGCAAAGTTAATTCCTGTAACATTTTAGCTACATATAGGATGTTACAGGAATGCATGATTTTTTTAAGTTATTGCTGGTTGTATCTGGAATTTTGTTAACATCCTTGGAATTTTTTGGAAATATAAAACTGTTAGTTGAATTGGTGATTGTTTAAAAAACTTGTATTATGCATGCTTTTATGGTTATTGATATTAGTATATATATATATATATATATATATATATATATATATATATATATATATACTCAAAATATGTAGGATGGGAGGCCCCCTAATAAGAGGCCTTCGTATATATAAAAATTATCTAAAATGTGTATAGCAAATTGATAATAGGAGGCGGAACATTTTTGCCTCCTATCGAGGATATATTTTTAAATTCGTTAGAGGTAGTTTTGAACTTGGAGTTGTCTCCTCAAGGATATGTGTCCAAAATTAATGAATTCATAGGTAAAATCTGTACACACTTAAGAGTTAAGTCTCCTTACCCCAAATTTTGCAATAAAATGCACAACTGATGGCTGCCAGCTGAGCTTTTATAGGCAGGTTTTTATCAGGCATGAAATCAAAGTTTTATGTGATGTGAATAATAAACAAACCAATTATGAATTGAATTAGCAAGAAGTTATTTTTTGAATATAAACCTTTAAAACTGATGGTTTGATTTCGATGATTGTGGTCTATCTTTTGAACTTATGTGTAAATTGGCTACTTTTCTTCAATATAAAAAACTCATAGCATTTTATTTATTGTACAACAAATATAGTTTGCAAATGTGGATGTTGGCTGACTGGTTATTGTCATGGCAAGAAGGGACTGAATGGTAGGTACTAAAACAGCTGGTTTACCTAACATTTTTATCCAAAAAGTTGTAAATGCATTAAAACCAATTAAAATAGTTTGTATTTTATTACTTCACAACAGTGCTAAAAATAAATAGCAAACAGAAACAAATTTATGCAAATATAGTATGATCATGCAGAACTACGCTAAAAAAATCATCTTTTGATATTAATGTTAAGAAATCAACAACATATTGATACTTAATTACAAAAACGATATAATACCAAATAAATTTAAAAGATATATTCTACAAAAGTAGAGACATCATTATTCAAACACATACAAAGTATTCACAATGTGTTTTTATTATTTTCTATGATTCATCAGTGTCAGTTTATAAAACATAATATTATTATAATGTTTTTATTTCGTATTGTAAAATGAAGCTATTAATCTATACAGTTATATATCCATGTACATATACGTATGTACATGTATATAGTTTTAGTGTGCATGTAACAATCGTAGGATATGGAATGTTCAACAATAGATAGAATGTTAATTTTGACTTCTCCCCTGGTATTCTAAATCACTGCAAGATAATTTAGATAAAAATAGCAAATTTGATGCTTCTATGGAAGAAATCGTATTTACAGGGGAGATAAATCCTAAAATGTCATTTTTGCCAGATCTCTCATAGAAGTGGAAATGACAGCTACGGCACTTCTTCAGCTTTGAATTATCTATACAATAATTAGTCTAAATCACTGCAAAAATTTCCACTGAAAAACGGTGCCAATGGAAACGCAAAATAAACTGTCTTGGCCCACGGCCAATACGGCATCAAAGTGTTAATTGACTTCATAACAAGTGTTTGGAAAACCATGAACAGGCCATTAGGCATGCTACTAATTAAAAAGCTTACACTGTTCTGGCTACATTATTACAAACATACTGTAAGAATCGCTTGCAGCTAATTTTGTGATGAAGGCAGCAAAAATTCAGTTATTTTATCTTAGTTCATTGGCTATCATTACAACAATGCATCAATAGTTACAAAGAAAATTTTTTTGTTTCTACTAGCATTTTATATTTATATAATTGTATTGAATAAAACATTGCTGTTTGTCAATAAAATGCTACCTCACAAAGCGGAGAGTGGTTAAGCGAATTACTTCATCTAATGAAGAACAGGTTCAGGCTTTCCTTTTTTACCGGTTTTAATAGGCAAACATCAAACAGAGCAGACAGTAGTCAATAATTTCTATAGTACCAACACTTTTGTCTGTGCCTCTGAAGCTAGGGGCAGAGATTAAAAAAACTATTTTTATTGGTTTGGCTACTGGTGGCATACAGCTTAAGAGTCGACTACCCTAACACATGCAATAATGAGCTGTCTTCTTTAAGGGTAGAATAATTGTGGATGTAATTATTCTCTGCACTTTATCAACACGCATGACCATCCCTCAAAGTACAGCGGACTGCCATGGGTACTAGTAATAGCAATACAATGATAATTGTAAAGTATGAAAGCCGCAGTCTGAAAAAATACTTATTACATACATATACATATTTTAAATAAACTGATAACTAACAATGAATAAGACATGTAAGATAGAATTTCGAAAAAAAAACTAGAAGGTGCTATGCTAGATAATGAACACCAAGACTGATGAATGAACTATAACAAATGAAAACAAGCAATCAGACAGTAGCGGACACAAAAGAGGATGACAAAAAGAGGCCTTAAGAAAGAGGCAGAGTGTCTAATAACAGCAGCGCAAGACTAAGCACTGCAAACCAATTCCAGGAATGGTAACTAAGTGCAGGTTGTGTAAGACAAAGGGTGAAACAGCCATATTGTAAACAAGTGCTCAAAGATTGCACAAACTGAATACAACCTCTGACTTGATCAAGTGGCCTCAGCAGATTACTGGAGTATCTGTAAGAAGCATGGCATACCACACACAGCATAATAGTATAACCATAGGGTAGAGCCAGTGTCTGAGAATGACAAAGTGAAAGGTTTAGTACTGATCAAAAAAGAAACAACAGATTGTCAGATTAGTTGTATAACCATCCTATGTGATGCCAGAGTAAAAAGAAGAAGGAAATATATAAAGGAGATGTACAAAGTGCAAGATTGGAGCGTCGAAGGCTGTAGAATTTTCAACCGAAAGTAATATAATGTATGTAGTGATTGGAGTGATTGATACATTATTCAGCCAGCTTGGGTCATATCTCATTGAGGTCAGTGTTCAATAGTCTTTCAAACAACTCAGAAAACAGTGCTGCTAGGAGCTGGTCAGATTTTAAGGAAGACTATTCAGTAAAATGACTCGTTAAAGTCAAAATCATCAGGCTAAGGCCTTGGCTCACCTCCTACCAGCCACCCGGTTGTGAAGACAGTTTTTAGAATGACACTAATAATATAAATAATAGCAGTGTCTGTCCATATGTCTAAAGCTAGATATAGAGGTTAGGAAAAACATTGCATGGGAAATTGAACTCAAATCTTTGGCTGAGCAGCTGTGCACACTAACAACTAACACTAAAAACGGCTCAGCTTAACCACCTTGCAGCTATGTTGGGCAGTGGGCCAAGGCAGTTTATTCTTGCATCTCCGTTGGCACCCCCTTTCAGTGGCAATTTCTGCAGTGATTCAGACTAATTTTGGTATGGATAATTCAAAACTGAACAGTTGCCACAGCTGTCATTCCCAATTCTGAAAGAAATTTGATAAAATTTTATTTTAGGATTTATCACCCCTGTAAATAAGATTCTTTCCATAGAAGCATCAGATTTGCAACTTTTTATAATATTTATTTTGCTGCAATTTAGGCTGTCATTGGTGAAGTCAAAATTCATCTTCTATCTACTTTCTAACTTTCTATATCTTACGATTGTTACAACCACATGTAAACTATATACATGTATATACGTATACGTATATGTAAATGTGTGTATAGTTGTATGGTTAATAGCTTTATTTTACACAAAAAATTCAAAACCTCTTTAATTATGTTTTATAACCTGAAACTGATGAATCATAGAATATAATTATTGGTGATTATTATTAGCATTATTATTAGTGGTATTATTAACAGCTAATATCAGCAGTCTTACAAAACGAGCTGGGATATTTCAAAATATCGCATATCCTAACTATTTGTTCAATATAATTAGTTCTTAATCATTTTCCTCACTATCGGCATCTTCTGCTACTCCTGCTACAGTTTTGTTTCAGTGCATGCATGTGTAAAGCTCTGTGTAAGGCAGCTCTGCCATGATACTGGCACATCAGTTCCCTCGGAACCTGGATTTTGACACTCCCATAGAACAGCTTGTAGAATTTCAGGTGGGGCGATAATTCTGGTATGACACTTTACTGCATACTCATCAATTTCCTTACCCAGTATCCACCGATGTAAAGAAGGAAATTGTGCTTTGGCAAGTTGTGTTGTTGACCCTTTCCATATACATGTATGTATAGCTGCTACATAATTGACACAATGCACATGGTTTTTCAGCGATTGAAGGGAGGGACTGACTGGTTTAGACCTAGACACAAACAGCCAGTCTGTTAGTCAGTTGAAGTCTGTACCATTTTCTTGGGTGCTATCTCCTTGGCCATAGAGTCTGCGTGTGTAGGTCTCACAGAGAGAATAAAGTCGCTTTGAAACTTAAATGATTCCCAGAGTCCTTTCATTACTTGCTGAAGGTCGACTTCTGAAATACTCACTCACCTCACAGTGTTTTCTCATAACAAGCTCAATTTTGCTGTTATTCGTCTCTGATGGCATATGTTCTGTGAATCTAGTAGCGATTGCAGACAACTTGAAGCATACACTATTTGAAACAGACCATTCAGGCTCTTTAAAAGTGTTTTCCAGCTTTCTAGACAGTGACTAGTCAAGGTTTATTAAGTTAATTTTTTGAGAGTCATGTATGTGAGCTACACAAATCATGTCAAAGCTCAAACAATGAATGCACTTATCTTGTATCTTATTATTTTCTATTATTCATCTGTGTCAGGTAATAAAACATAACTAACTGTGTCAGGTTATAAAACATAATTATAGTGTTTTGAATAATTTTTGTAAAATAAAGCTATTAAACCATACAACTATTTACATACATGTATGTACATATTCATATATACATGTATATAGTTTACATGTGGGTGTAACAATAGTACGATATGGAATGTTCGAAAATAGATAGAAGATAAATTTCGACTTCAGCAATGACATCCTAAATTACAGCAAAATAATTATGATAAAAAGTTGCTAATCTGACGCTTCTATAGCAATAATTTAATTTACAGGGGAGATAAATCCTAATATATTCTTTTTATCAAATTTATCATAGAAGTGGGAACGGCAGCTGCGGCAACTCTTAAGTTTTGAGCTCTCCATACCAAAATTAGTCTAAATCACTGCAGAAAATGCCACCGAAATGGGGTGCCAAAGGAACATATTTTCTAGAACTGTCTTTCCTGCTCGGCCCATAGCCTATGTGTAATAATTTTACAAATTCAGCGTGCCAGACTGACAGGGTACCAGTTTTTCTGTAATAAGAATTCTGGGCCTCTTTCTGCTCTAAGCCATGGTTGGAGGTTTGGGAAAAACGTTGCGTAATAGGTAAGGTTTCATACTGGGTAAAGATTGAAAAGTTGCAAAGAAAAAATTATTTTTTACAAATAAATTGCTGCTTTGATAATTTCCCGAGGTAAAGTTTTTAGAATTCAGCCTGTTCATGAAACATCACTGCCAGAGACAGCTAGAGGAAAAACACAAGGATAGCGACAGCTGAGAAAATTAGGTTTTCACACTGATCAAGAACAGTCCCAGCAATCTTGTACTATTGGTAGAAAATCAGCAAGGAGATGCAAACAAACATTTGTAAAAAATATTTAAAAGAACTGATCAGTTTACACTCTCATACATTTACAAGTAGAACTGCTTGGAGTTTGTATTTGATGGAGAAAAGGCTAATGAAAAGGCTGTACTAATGAACTACCAATACAATCATCCAGGCACCTTGCTTGTAGCTGTGCATATATGCAGGATAAGACAACTTGTGCTTAGAGGCCACTGATGATGGATAGTCAAAGCTGCCATGATTTTTCACAAGCTTTTTGAAAACGTGTGGTTCTCCTTGCTGCCTGTTACACTTTAATATAACGCTTGCTGTGCTTCCGGAAATGTCAGCAATTATTATACGGTTTAAACAATAATTAAGATGCTTGTGACATTTTAGTCTCAATTTTAATACATAGTTCATTTGCTTTGATGTCTTAACGGACTCTTTTCCTGTCAAATTCAAAAATAGTTGGTCAAAAAGTATTGAAGTTTTTCCATCATTTGAAATTTTGTTGGTTGTTTTTGGTGTTCTGACAGACAGGATGTTTTAAGATTAAAATTAGCAAAACTCAATTCCAGTTACAATGCTCACACAAAAAAAGTGCTCAGACCTCTCCAAAAATTACATCCATAGTCATGCTAGTTGTTTATAAAAATAGACATACTGTCACGTTATCAATGGATACTCACGTGTTCATACAGTATTTAAAGGAAAACAGTGGGACTAATTCTAATCAAACTATCTTTATAATATTTGAAACTGGCTATAGCGGTGTATCTAAGGATAGGCTTACATTCTAATTTGCATCTAAACACTCATAAGCAAACACAAATAATATGTACGTCAATAAATATGCATAACACCGCAACTTAGCTGCAATAGCCGATGACATCACTGGAGGAAGAACAGGAAGTGCAATGATTGACATCAATGGAGTAAACATTTTCTTCTGAACTTTATCAATGCAATCAAAAATTCTCCATTTTAATTTTGAAACATCCCTGCAGCCAAATCACATAAAACAACATGCAGAAAGTCAAAAGAAGGAAAATATAACGATTATATAACGATTTTTAAAACTTGATGCAATGGACAATTTCAAAATATTGGTTTTAAAAGGTTTATAGGAAGTATTTGCCAAATAATGACATCAATATTAGTTGTACGTCCTACTCAATAAATAGTAAGTAAGAGTTGCAACATTTTCGATGATATCAACATTTTAATCTTTTTATGAAAACGCTTTGATAAATATAATTAGCTCGTGTAATACATTGAACTTTAAAACAGAGAGCTACATTGTAAATCTCACAAAAAGTGATGGTTTTAGACGTCTGTGAATTTTTTGGTTAACTATATCATAACTATTGTGTCACACATGCAAGAGTACACCACATTTCATCCAACATATATAACAAGAATTTTAATCTAATTTTTAATTTAAGAGCTTTTAATCAAAAGCTGTAAAGGTTGACTTGCACAAAAGAAATTCGCATTACAGGTGTATAGTATCAAAAGATTGACCTTGTCGTACTCTGCTGTGTTGTTGGTGCAAAATATGTGTAAATGTAATTGCAAGCTTTTAAAAGCTATAAATCGAACAGTTAATCGCCGCCGGTTGGAATCAATTTATTTTACTGACGTAGGCTAGTCAAGCATTTTTGGTTATTGTTTTGACAACTGATGTTCTCATGTGAAATTGAAGGCCAATACAAGGCTCAATATAAAAGTTCTTGTAGCATTAGTTTATGACAAACACTTCGGGTTTTATCGAGAAACCCATATCAAATATAGATGCTCGCTACTTTACAGTTTTGTTTCAGCTTGGTCTAATCATCTAGTCGTTATCTGATCATGAAACTTGGGGAACTTGAACCATTTTTCGCCCGAGTTTGAGGGCATAGCATATTTAGCTGACTTTAGACTCTTATAAATTCAAGAATATACCAGTGAGAGGTATAGATTGTTTTGTGTTTACACACAATTTGTATATTTACACAAGCAAACGAATGAAAATTTTCAGAAGAATAATGTGGGAGATAACTCCGACCGAAAATGACCAAAAATGCTTTTTTAGCGACTATTCAAAAACAATTATTGCTCCTAACATATAATTTGCCTTTGTTTCTGTTATTATTTCTGAATTTCCCCAAGCCTCAGCTATCCAACACTAGTCTCGTCTTCTCTGTAGATGCATCGGGTCAACGTATAGAAGCCATAAGCCTGCAAGATTAACGTCTTAGTCGAAATACTGCAAAAGTAGAGGTCCAGGTCAACTTGTGGTTTCAACAAAGTCACACATTTTTCTCATGTTTACACCAATTCACATATGCAGATTTTATTAAAACCATCTAAAGTTTGTGTTTCATACTGTAAACCGCTTAAAATTGAGTTTCAAATGCCCTCCAAACACCTTTTTAAATCGCCTTAATTAAATGAGATGATCCCGCTTGTCAAGCTTTAACTTGGCTGATTATTATCTTTTCATTATCAAATTTTCTGTTTTCTTTTGGTTTGTGATTGTGATAGTAATGAAGCTTGAATTATTCTATTAACATATATTCCTAAATGTTATCAATTGTTGTAGCTTCAAATGCATATGTTTTGCCTGAGTTGGTCGTAGGTGGTGGCACCACTGCTAATAAAAAAACGCTCTTGTGGTACCCAGCAAATGTCTTCCCGCTTTGATCATGTGAAATTGTTTGTTGAGCCTTTGCACATGAATCTCACATTAACATCATTGTTCTCTTGATCATAGCCAATTGCCATCCCCATATACTACCGACCATCATATATACAGGCCAGATATTGTCCAGGTTGAGGTGTTAAGGTATTGTTGGTAACATGTGAGTCATCAGTCTTCTCAACTTTGTATCTTTGTAGCATACATTTTTTTCAACAAGTGGTGAAAGTTTTCAAAATTCAATGGCTTTCCTACTGAGTGGCTTGAACTAGTGCTGTTCCCGACAACCAATGACTCGTTGTGTTGATTAGAACCTTGGTTCCAAAATCGCTGCTTAATCTGCGGCTTCATCAGTGGGTACATAAAACACCTCCACCCCAGCAATGTTTTCCTTAGCATACTTGTACAGTTGCTCAGTACTGAGCAGTCTTTCTTTTCCTGACTTAAAGGTTGACCTGCAACAAAATTCACATTACAGTTATTTGGTATCAAAAGATTCACCATGTCTTACTCTGTTGCGGTGTAGGTGCCAAATGTGTGGAAATGTGATTACAAGCTCTTAAAAGCTCAAAAACGAAAAGCCGCCGTAGATTGGAATCTCTTTATTTCTTGGACGTAGACATGATATTTGGTTATTGTCTTGTCACGTGATGTTCTCATGTGAATTGAAAGGCCAATAAAAAGCTCAATATAAAACTTATCGTAGAACTGGTTTATGACAAACACTTCGGGTTTTACCGAAGACACCGTATCAAATATAGATGCTTGCTACTTTACCGTTTTCTTTTGGTTTGGTCTAATCGGCAAGTCGTAATCTGATTATGTGACCCAATACATCGCAAACAATTTCTGCAGCACTTTTCGGTTACAATCCAAAGCGTACAATCCGGATAACGCATTTTAGATTGTATACATACATTCCAGAGAACGCTCATCAGATTCATTAAAAAAACCTACCTCAAGTGACTCATGTGAATTATTTCAGTGATGGATCTGGCGCCCAATACAAGAATTACAAGAACTTTGCCAACTTATGTTACCATGAGCTTGATTTCAATCTTACAGCATCTTGGAGCTTCTTTGCCATCTCACATGAAAAAGGTCCGTGAGATGGGATTCGTGGGGTGGTCAAGAGACTGGCCACCCGTCACTCCAAGCAGTTAGTTAAGTCAGGAAAAGAAAGACTGCTCAGTGCTAAACCACTGTGCAAGTATGCTAGAGAAAACATTGCCGGGGTGGAGGTGTTTTATGTACTCACTGAAGAAGCCGCAGAACAAGCAGCGAATTAAAAACCAAGGTTCAAGGCAGCACAACGAGTCATTGGTTTTCAGAACCAGCACTGTTTCAAGCTACTGTTCTACTGTTCTACTGTTTCTCAGTAGAACAGCCATTGAAGTTTGCAAACTTTCACCACTGGTTGATGAAAAATGTATGCTACAAGAATACAAAGTTGGGAAGACTGATGACTCACATGTTACCAGCAATACCTTAACACCTCAACCTGGACAATATCTGGCCTGTATATATGATGGTCGATGGTATATGGGGATGGCAATTGGCTATGATCGAGAGAACGTTTGTGTTAATGTGAGATTCATGTGCAAAGGCTCAACAAACAATTTCACATGGCCACAGCAAGATGACATCTGCTGGGTACCACAAGAGCATGTTCTATTAGCTGTGGCGCCACCATCTACCACCAACTCAGGCAAGCATATGCATTTGAAGCTACAACAATTGATAACATTGTGGAATGTAAGTTAAGAAAATATTTTAGGCTCATTACTATCACAATCACAAACCGCAATTACACGGCATATTTGAACTTGATAGGATAATATTCTAATAATCAGCCAAGTTAAAGCTTGACAAGGGGATATAACCTCATTTGATTGAGGCAAGTTTTAAAGGAGTTTGGAGGGCATTTGAAACTCAATTTTCAGCATTTTACAGGCTGAAACACAAACTTTTGATAGTTTTAATGAAATCTGCATATGCTAATTGGTGTAAAACATGAGAAAAATGTGTGACTGTTGAAACCGCAGGTTGACCTTGACCTCTCCTTTTGCAATAATTCGACAAAGACCTTATTCTTGTATGGCTTCCAGACGCTGACCTGATACATCTACAGAGAAGATGAGACTAGTTTTGAATAGCTGAGGCATGGGGAAATTCAGAAATAATAACAGAAACAAAGGCAAATTATATGCTAGGAGGGATAAATGTTTTTGAATAGTCGCTAAAATAGCATTTTCGTTCATTTTTGGTTGAAGTTATCTCCCCCATTATTTATCCAAAAAATTTCAAACCTATTTGTTTGTGTAAATATAGAAACTTTGTGTAGACACAAAAATCTAGATATTTAACTTGTATATTCTTCAGATCATATGAGTCTAAATTCAGCTACATGTAGATGTGCTATGCCCTCAAACTCGGGCTACAAATGGTCAATGTTCAAATCTTCTTAGCACCTGAACCAATGACCCTAGAATATCAAAATTTGGGATATAAGCGCTTTTCAACATAGGCAACAACATATTAAAAAAAATCATCAAAATCTGAGACTATGAGGTTTTTTTAGTTAAACTTGGTAAATTATATGCCAAATATATTTTTGCAAAACTCCAATTTTTAAAATAAAGCCAAAACATGTGTGCTTAATTGAAATGGTTGATTTTTACAGTCTCATTTTTATTTAATGAGTTTCCAACATACTTTTAATTTGTCCATGAATGACATTTGAACGAAGATAGCAACAGGGATTCACACAAACATCTATTAACAAGGGGACAAAAAGATTCTCACTTTTACCATATATCTGAAAAATATTAGGAAAACTTGGAAATGTTTATAATACAATAAATTCTTTATACTTCAAAGTTTAGTATGTCATAACTCAAATTATTTTAGAGTGTTTTTTATCATGACCATGTCTAATAGTTGTTGAGATGAATTGTTGAAAAAACGCAACTAGATGCGAAAATTCAATTATTATCACATTTTTTCTTATTACACACGCTGTCTGTTGGCATGTAGCAGCCACAAGTAAAAAGGCTTGACCTCAATATTAATTAACATCTATGGAGCCAGGTGCCCTTTTTGAGAACCCGCAAGGTTGGCCTTGGTGTCATGAAAGCAACCAGCATGAAGTTTTGGCCTTCAGTTACCACAGTTCTTAGATGGGTTATTTAAGAGACAGGAGTGGTTTTTAAGTATTTGACGGTGCTATTTATAAGATTTTGAAGCGATGTTGAGGCCTTCACCGTTGGTTTGCACCTTCTTTAAAAACTCCATGTATCAGGAGGGGAGGAGTCTACAAATGCTATAATATAGTTATTTTGATTATACTTCAACATTAGTCATATTGGATGATGTAGCAATGAAAATGTGAGTGAAGCCAAGATTAATTAGTATCATCAGCTTGCATTCAGCTCTGTATTTGGCCAGATCATCAAGCCAGCCCATAAAACAATGTTACCTAATCAACCTCAGAGCTAACCTTTAAAGCTAATTGTGGTGTACCAATTCATTGCCTATAGTTGCTGGGACAGGCACGAATTTCTGTCTGTTACTCCCTTTATTCTTAGCCCTGCCTAATTTAGGTGCAGGTGACCAATGGACTGAGAAATATAGGTCGGAGTGGTCAAGTTTCAGCTGATTGCCGGGTTTATCCTGTGGGCCTATAAATACACCTATTTATGAAGCAAGACTAACATTAATCGTCACAGTATTGCTAGATGTGACAAAGATGTTATTTACGGCTGCTGCAGTCAAAGCAAGGCCAATGTTATTACAGCTGCTTATCTAGTATTTTGCGATATTATCACATACTCGTTATATACGCATTATGTGGCTCTCAGCCTGAAGGGCCAGGTTTGTAAGGCAGAGCTAGTTAAAGAGTGGTAGAACACACATGTGAATAATAAAGCCTGCTCTGAAACACTTACTAGAACCAACATGTACATTCAAACATAAAACATTAAAAATACCTATTTTTGTTACGGTATATGCTTGCATGCTATATGCTGACCTTAGAGCAAATCAGATGATGCAGTTTACAGAAAGCTGTTTGGAAAATAGAACTGTCTGGGCCCTAGCTTGTATATTATTTATGTTAGCCGTTTGGCCTTGCTGCTAGAATTTTTAAGATAACACAATAGCAGTTTGAACAAGCTAGAATAAATAAATGCAGGGTTAAATCCAGATATATATATATACACGAATCTCAATGTTTGTCTGTCTGGCATTCATTCACCAAATTATAGTGATAAAGCTTTAGCAATGAGAAAATCGCCTTGCAGTATATTGGACTCATGACATTCAGACCGCAAGTCTACTAACAAGAGTGACTAACCACAAGGCTAAGCCATTCTTATCACTCCCATCACTCTTACCATATACAGTAAACGCTCCTATAATGTAGGCCTATACCTCTTAGAACTAAAGTCTAGACGACATACGTTTCTGTAAAGTTTTTGCTTCCGACTACCAAAAAAATTTTATATTACATGCTAAGTCGAGTAAGTTCTCAACTTTGATTTAAACGTTAGTTTATATTGATTGCTTCATATGCAAGAGAGAAGACTATGTGCATATAGCATTATACATATTATGTATATAATTTTTGTAGCAATCTAGTTGGTTGTGACAGATTGCCAGATGTACCGACAAAACAGAGAATAGGGTAATTGTGCAATTTTCATAAATATAAAGGCGATTGATTGGCGCAGGTGTTACAGCGTAAGTCCACCAATGTGAATGTAACGAGTGGGAGTATCATCACTAGTTCTATTTTTTCCTAACCTTGACCTCTGAATACAGATAGGTGATGAGCAGGCAGATCAGCTTTTGTAAAATGTTTTGTTGTTTTGTTTCCATGTAGACATAAAATATTTGTTATTAGTTTTCCTTTGCAGATTATACATTGCTGTTTAGAAAAATTAGTAAATCGTTGTAAATGAATGTCAAAGATGTACGCTCCCCAAGTTATTGTGGAAGTACTGAAAAATGGTAAAAAAAATGAGGTTGATCAAAAACAGAGAAAAGTTGTCAATGCACCCTAATATTACTGCAGTTACAGTACACCCCACATATTTAAAAAAAATTACGTCAAGTTTTTCCTCTTTGTATGCCCGAAAGGTCAGTTTGGAAAGGTCTTTGAATGGGTTGTGCAATTCACATGTATTTTACTGTTCTTATATTGTACAATCAATATATTATTGTAAACTTCACTGGAAAAGATTATTTATGCTGCAGGAGCTCGTAATGTAGGCCTACTGTATATTCTTTCAACGATTGGAAAAGCAAAGTTGCACTTCCTATAAGTAGCTAATTGATATTACCTTTGGTGTTTTGTTTTTTTAAATCTAATTTTTACCATTATACATTTTTAGTTGGTAGTTTTCAATGGATTTCAATTTTCAATTTTCAATTTCAATTTCAAAGGTCCTGGTACACTCATGTTTCTGGTTTTCCTAAGATTCGATCACTAAATATACATATGACTAACAATATACAGTGTCGTATACTCTTTCACTGCCGTATGCTCATTTATGTGAAATATATGGTCGACTGCGCATTTTCGCGAACTTCCCAGTAATTGCATAGTAGCCTAATTTTATTATCCGTTGACAACATAACCAATGATATTTAGGACTTTTATGGTATTGACAATGTTGTCCAAAATTTGTTGTATAAAATTAGCATTGAATCACAAGGTAATTTTAAATTTTTGTTTGGAAATTTCCAACCGAAAAAACCAACATTATTGTGTAAGTTTTATGTAAGAACCTTCCGAGATACATGTGAATTGGATTACCTATCATAAGCAGAGTAGGATTAAGTCTGTCATTAAATATGTCATTAATATTAGTTTTAGCACTGGCTCACATTCAATCATCTGTTAAAGTATTCATGATGTTTTTCGTCATTAGTTAGTCTTGCCTAAGGTATGTTATGGTATGCTATTATAAAGCAATTATGCTGTGGTTTTTGTATCTGTTTTTGTCGTTGATGAGTTATGCTAGTAGCATTGTTTTGCTGGAGTCAGTGAGCTACGTATGCTTTAACAGTAAAGGAGAGTATCACAACAGAGCTGAAGATGAGAGGCATTTAGTGAATTTTAGTAGACCAAGATACATAACTTACATTAGACAACAGATAATTACTTATGTTGATGATATTATATCTAATTCAGATTTACTTTTTTTTCATTAAACCGACAAAAAATAGCAGCACTGACTCTGATGGTAGTGAAAGTAATATTTTTGTAAGAGTAAGAAATATTGAGGAGGATTGTTTTAGCTTTGTAGTGATTGTACTTTACATCGCTTTATCAATGCACAAAAAAGTTATAAAAACAAACTGAAATATTGTTTCCAAGTCTATTTATAAAAGCCTTTAATGAAATATTTTTATATCAAATATTCCAGATTTATAGGTTCATAAAATTATTGTTATGAAAATGAAATACAGATCAACAACAAACTATAGGGCTCAGCAAACGTTCAGAGTATGACATAGCAGAACGGTAGAACCTCAGCACATTTGCTATTACGCAATCTAGACAGAAACCGGTAGCCACTCCCAAATTGATTCATTATACCAACTACCTAATTGTATATGTAGAAGTGAAAGCATTAGCTCTTGCTACTATGCTTTTGAAATGCACAAAATGCCATTTATTTGCGTTGCAATTAAGTAGCTTGGCTATCTATCACAAACAACTCAAGAAAACATGTTTTTCAACTCTTAATGAAATTGTTGCCATAAAATTTGGCCAATATCTTATAATTGAGTTATATAACATCTATTATAGATGTTATATAACCCAATAATAAGATATTAGCCAAATTTTCCGGTACAATAATAATAATACATTAGTTACTTATTTGGCTTCAGCTGTTAGCCAAACCTAAAAAAAACAGCAACCTATATGGGCTAGGGGCGCTTATCGGATCCAATCATTAGTATTTACAAGTTTGGATTAAACCAAACAATGTTCTTCTGTTTTTTAGGTGTGAGCTGTCATCACAAACGTGGAGAATGATTAAGCTAGGCTCCTTTTTAACTTCCCAACCTTTCATAAGTTTCATTATCTTTTTAGACAGCCGTTGCCTGTTCAATTAGAACTCTTGGCATTCAAACTGTGGTTCATTGTTCAATTCTCAAATAGGCTCCTATGGATGGCCAGATCTACATCAACCCCTGAAATGTTCTCTTAGCCAATGTTCTCCGCTAATAACTATTACTTGTTATTGCTATAATAGTTCAAACAGATTGTGTTGGCAGAAGATTGTTCCATCATACGGTAGTTTTCAATTATTATCATGTATGTTTTATTAGGAGTTGCATAATTTCCAATTAGGGATTTTAAATGTTTTTCAATTTGATGAATCCAAACATCTATGTTTAGAATGATTGTGATTAGAAATAATCACTGCCAGAGCAACGAGCTATGGGGATCAGTGAATGTCCAATTTGGCGCAGCAGACCCTCAATGCGAGAGTAATTACGTAATACCTATGGAGTGTCTCCAGCTCGACAAAGGATGAGAGAAATTAACAGCAAATGACACAGCAAAAGTGTAGCAGTGCCCGGCTTTGATAGAGACACACTAATTAAGGCAATGCCATTTCACTGACACTCTGAACTTTGACGTTCTTACTTACTCCAATGCTTTTAGTAAAAGGCTTTCAATAAATTTTAAAGGTGTTGTATTTACTCAGATATCATATATATTAAACTGCAAAAGAAAAGATTTAACAAAAGCTTTTACTGCCGCTTAATGTAGCAGTGTTTTTAAACTACTGTCATTGACGATCAGTTAGCCATGATGGATTAAGCATGCCGATAGCTTGTGAACTGTATACTGTTTTAAAGCATTGCAGAAAGCCCTGCAGTCTTAAAATAAATTTCATAGACATACCAGATAGGTGAGCCTTCCAGAAAGCATTTAAAAAGCATTAAAAGGCACCTATATGCTTCAAATATATTTTTTTCTAAAGCATTTCATGCACTATGCAAATATTGTTTTTTAAATTTGTGCTCAAATTCATCCCCGCTTTCATCATTGCCTTTTGAACTCATGATTTGGCAAGTCTCTTGCAGTTATTGTTTTAAAAATATAATGATATATTGTATATATATATTATTGTGCACGTGGTAGCGTATAAATTAAAACCATCAAAAATTTACAAATCCTGTAGTGAAGTTTATCTTATCTTGAAATTATCAGTGTGGCACTCCTTTGTCTGCGCATGCTAAGGTGAGCCCGGGTTCAGACCTGGGGACAGCTGCGTAATCTCGACTCATTATGTATCCAACAGCTGGAAAGCAAACAAATTGTGTAGCTGCGTATGGGCATCAAATTAATTTAATTGCGCAAATGACGACATTTCTTTCTGTAGGACATAATAGTCGCGCACTCTGAGCTTGTAGTCCATAAGCGATCGCTTGCATAACAGGTACTCTGTGTCACGTGTCTTAGATGCCATATTGGTTCGAACCAGGCCTAAGTAAATCTAACTCATTCCATCTCGTTTCAGTCAGGCTTTTAGCTTTTAGTTTCTGATTTAGACGAACAAGGATAGGCTAAAACTCTATTTAAGAAATAGGACAGATAGTGAAGGTAGCAGGTATGTGTGCTTATGCTTTAGCTCTGGCTTACCATGTACTTTGGAGACTACATTGAACTAAAGAATTTATGGTTGTCACTCATCCAAAGTAACAAAAAATTAGGACTTTTATTAGAAGCCTGAATGATTGTAGCCTAGCATTTATTTTATATTCATGTTTTTAACGTAGTCACTCTGACTTAATATATGTGTTAGTCATATAACAACTGAAAAGCAGAAAATCAAAGAAGATAAAGGCTGTTATGAATGCTTAGATATAAAGTTATAGGGAGCAAAAAATATGCAGGTACAAAAACCCACCTGACCGCGCAGGCCAAGACAACATATGTAGTTTTAAAAGCTGCAGATAACTGTAGAAATGTCAAGTGATTTGCAGGAATTGAGAGTCGCTATCCTTGGTAATGTTTCCGTAGATATGGATTACAGAAAAATGTTGTCTTGCTAACTGGTTGCTAGATGCATGCTTTACATTAAAGCTTCAAGGTCGCGCATGATAAGTTTTTCAACTTTTTAAAGATGTCAAGGGATTCAAAAATGTACAGCAACTGTTTCAATAATATGGTTTACAGAAGGATATTTAAGAATTGAATAGTGAAATGGTATATAATTTATATTGTAATATTCATACAAAAGTTATTTCCGTACCATATGCTTATCAAAGCTTCCATTGCAAGGCAAAAGTTAGCAGTAGTTCATTTTTCAGTATAGAAATTTAGGACGAAAAATGGATGTAAAATGAGCAACATTGTATAATGCTAGAACTACATGTAGCATCAACTTTGCTAGCAAGGCTTCGTGAAGGATATTAGATACGCATGACATGAGAAAAATCTTTTACCATGGATGTTTATACTATCGAATGATATTATTAATATTCCCAGTCGCAGATATTACTTTAGGGAAAATGACTATTTTGCCATAAGCTTAGCTTTTGAATATTTTTTTGATTGGCTAATCAACCATGATACAGATACATGCAAAATAATTAAGCTCTTTGTATACACATTAATATACTAGTTAGCAACAAATTTGTGTGTAGCATTAGCAAAATCAATGGCTAAAATTTGCTTTATAGTTTTCCAGTGTGCTGCAGGACACTTTTTGTCTCTTGTGAGCTTTAGCTTTCAGAGCCAGACATTACTCAGTTCACGAACTGAAGGTCATAATCTAGTAGCTAGCATTATTTAAAATTATTTAAACATCCATTTGTATATAGCTGAGGGTATGGCATTATGTAATAGCATGACTGGTGGTTGTTTAGTTCAGGCTAATCCCATCGGCCACTGTCAACACCTCGCTGGCACTTGTTACATGCATTACTCGTGCGTCTTTGTCTATTGGTTTGTTTACACTGGCCGATTTTGTCACCCATTTTGTCGAGCACAGACCAATTTGATGAGTAGGTGTCGGCATCGGTCGGTGTGAGCAAAGAGATCGGTGTTGGTACTGATTTGAAAGTCGGTGTTGGTGAATCCTAGCAGCTCATCAGCCAATCAGAAGCTAAGAGCCTCTGATTAAATGAGCCTAAGCTTTAATGACAGTTCTAAGTTTCTGAAACAAAAGGGCTAGGTTTAATGAGAGGCTAGGACACTGTTATTAAACTTTCCCTAGTGCTCTTTCTGATAGTGAGCTTTTATTTAAAGTAATTAAAAGTGAATAGCCAGTTGTATGACTACTACTAGTACTAGTACTAGTACTAGTTCTACTACATGTACTACTTTAAAGGAATTTGCCAGCCCTTACTTGGCACGATCTAAATTATTTCATACAGAAATAAATTGAGTGTGATTTTATTCAATGTTTTATTAGCGAAGGAAATTTACTAGCCGAGGAGCATACGGCCATTTGCTCTGTCTACTAAGTGTGCGTTGCTCCCTTCTATACAATAAAATTGCCCGTTACGGCTAACGGGACTGAGTAGGAACACCAGGTAACAATGTTTAAATGGCCAATAATTAGGCCCGCTAGTGCGTTGATATGGCAACATAAACGACGACAATTGATAGCCTAACGAGTAACAAGGCTATAATAAAAAGGAAGACACATATAATAAAATATTTATAGACTTAAAATATATACAAACATATAATTACATATAATACAGACTGTCAGAGCTCCCGCAGCCGATCCTGCCATCAACAAAATCTAATCGTCATCGGAAGATTCCATTCGGCAATCAGTAGTTGCTTCTAGCGGTAGTAGTAGGAGCAGTAGTAATAGTGTAATACTAGTATATAATTTTCCACATCAAGCGCGTTGATTTTTATGTGTACTCGTCTTTGCGTGGTCGGGTGAAGGTCAGAACGGCGAAGCGCTGTGATTGGCTATTAGTACCGAAAAAAATAGTTCGATCATTGCAATGTAAAGGGTGGTCGGTGTCGGCACCCATACGTGAAATGTCGGAGGTACCGGTCTGAGTCAGGGTATTGGCACTTAATCGGAGTCGGTCCTGGCCAGTGTAAACGCACCATAACTTGTGATGGACTGTTTAACTGGTCTTGGTCAACATGAATGCATGCTCACCATCAATTGTCTTTTTTTCCTGTAGATTCTGCAATCGTGTTTCGTAATGATGCTATGAAGCCTGACTTGCTTTTGGTTGCAGGTATGTACTGACAAGATAAAACAGTGTGACTCATTTTTCAATTTTATTTTCAGGGTTTAATTATATGGTCTATAATTTTGATAACAACTGTGACTTAGTCTTTAGCTGAACGCCCTCTTTTCTTGTTTTTTTGTTACTGTTATTCATGCCAACAAGAAATTTAAAAATCATTGTTTTAACTAATTATAATAGGAAGGGGTGGAGTACTATTTAAGATAGCTTTTTCTGTAGACCCACATAACAAAAATCGTAATTAGCAATTGATTAAGCTCTAGTCATGACATTAAAATTAACATTTTTGTGGTTTAGTGTCATGCTTAGCCTCTGAACATTGATTTCAATGTTTTCCAACTTGTTTCTAACTTGAAAGTTTTGAACTCTTGAGATTACACCATATTGACCCTCCTATAAAGCTAAACCCTGTATATAACAATTATGATTTCATCTAGTTTTCAATAGCCTAGCCGACTAACCTTACCCACACTGTGTAGTACTGTTCTCATGGTATTGTGGTTGACTTTTGTTAGTACAAAGTAGTATTATACTCACTGGAAATTCGAGAATTATCTTCTCTCAAATCTTGATATTTAAAAGTTTGAGTATTTTTATCTTGTTGGCTAGAATTTAGACTGATGCGTGTGAGATTTGGCGCATGAATTATTTGAACAGAATGGATTAATGCTGGGTTTACTGGGACTAAAAGATGTGTGATATTCAACAACCAGGCTTGCTATGAACTACAGCAACTATGGAAATAATTATAATTGCATTTCAATATCATGATGACTAAGCTGGTGTCTTGTAATAAATTAGGTTGTACACATAAAACACCATAGATATAGCATGTTTCAGTCAGTTCTACTAGTTCAATTAAATATGACATGAAGCCAAGTAGTGTTTTTATAATTTTAGTCTCCGTTCTTCTGATTTGAGATTCTGACGCTTGTCGCCAATGTTTTTGTAGTTCTACCTGCGAAATGATAAAAAGTTATTTTTACCTGTAAAATTACAATTTAAGTATATATATTGAATAATACTTAAATTGTTCTATATACTCGAAGAAGAGATAGAGATAAGGTTTGAGTGATCAAGAAAGATACGTGTATGCAGGGACAAAAACACTCCAGATAACCTAATCGCAAACCAAGAAAACCTCTGTAGTCATAAAAGTCGAAGAAACTGTAGAAATTTCAAGCGATTAGCAGTAGTCGAGAGTTGCTATAATTCGTAATGCTTTGGTAGATATGAATTACTAAATAATTTTTCAGCAAGCTTAGCTTTTGAACCATGATACAGATACATGCAAAATAATTAAGCTCTCTGTATACACATTAATATGCTAGTTAGCAACAAATTTGTGTGTAGCATTAGCAAAATCAATGACTAAATTTGCTTGATAGTTCTCCAATGTGCTGTGGGACACCTTTTGTATCTTGCGAGCTTTAGCTTTCAGAGCCAGACATTACCCAGTTCAAGAACTGAAGGTCATATTCTAGTAGCTAGCATTATTTAAACATCCATTTGTGTTTAGCTGAGTGTATGGCATTATGTAATAGCGTGGCTGGTGATTGTTTGGTTCAGAGAAATGGCTAATCCCATCAGCCACTGTCAACACCTCGCTGGCACTTGTTACATGGTTTACTCATAGTCTTTGTCTAACTTGTGATTTACTGTCGAACTTGTCTTGGTCAACAAGAATGCATGCTAACCATCAATTGTCTTTTTTTCCTGTAGATTCTGCAATTGTGTTTCGTAATGGTGCTATGATGCCCGACTTGCTTTCGTTGCAGGTATGTACTGACAAGATAAAACAATCTGCCTCTTTTTTCAATTTTGTTTTTCAGGGTTCAATTATATGGTCTATAATTTTGACAACAACTGTGACTTAGTCATTAGCTGAACGCCTTTTTTTCTTGTTATTTTTTTACTGTTATTCATGCCAACAAGAAATTTAAAAATCATGTTGTTTTAAATAATTATAATAAGAGCCTATGGAATACTATTTAAAATAGCCTTTCTCTGTAGGCCCACATAACAAAGATCATAATTAGCAATTGATTAAGCTCTAGTCATGACATTAAAATTAACATTTTTGTGGTTTAGTGTCATGCTTAGCCTCTGAACATTGATTTCAATGTTTTCCAACTTGTTTCTAACTTGAAAGTTTTGAACTCTTGAGATTACACCATACTGACCCTCTTATAAAGCTAAACCCTGTATATAACAATTATGATTTCATCTAGTTTTCAATAGCCTAGCCGACTAACCTTACCCACACTGTGTAGTACTGTTCTCATGGTATTGTGGTTGACTTTTGTTAGTACAAAGTAGTATTATACTCACTGGAAATTCGAGAATTATCTTCTCTCAAATCTTGATATTTAAAAGTTTGAGTATTTTTATCTTGTTGGCTAGAATTCTGTCTGCTGAGTTTGAGATTTGGCACAAGAACTCTTTGAGCAGAATGTATAAGTGCTGGGTTTACTCCACTTGAAAGATGTGCAATATTCAGCAACTATGCTTGCTATGGACTAATGCAACTCGGGAAATAATTATAGTTGCACTTAAATATCACGCTGACTATGCTGGTGTCATGTCTTAAGTTAGGTTTTACAAAAAAAAACACCGGAGATGTAGCATGTTTCAGTCAGTTCAACTTGTTCAATTAAAATGACATAGAATGGTGTAGTGTTTTTATAATTTTAGTCTCCAATCTTCTGATTTGAGATTATCACGCTTGTTGTCAATGTTTTTGTAGTTGTACCTGCAAAACAAAAGAAAATTATTTTTCATTTGTTTTTACAATTTAGGTATAAGGAACAATACTAACCAAAAGAGTAAATAACGCAGTATCTCATCAATGTTAGCCCTCTGAACCCTCACAGCTGGTATTACGGAATCGCGTAGGCTGTGGCAGAAACCTTAACGGCGGAATACAGGCTTCCACATGGTTCTGTTTACAAAATATGTTTTTAAGCAAAAGCAAAAACTAATAAAATTAATTCTTTCGCAGGATGTTAGATTCTAAATTTCTCTTCCATTTGTAACATTTTTCACTTATCTTTATCTACTTCCTTCATTATAATAACACATTTTATTAGAATGATATCGCGAAACAATCAATACGACTCATTCGTTGGTAGGTCATAAATGACTGTGATACAAATGTAGAATTTTATGACAATAAATATAAATTTCCAGTATATTTTGAGTCATGAAAGGATGATGAGTGTGCTATGGATGAATATTATCTGTAAATGTTTAATCAGTGTTTAAAATCGTGCGAACTTTTATAGTTTTAGCCCGAATAATGGTGGCATACTGTTTTTTTCTGTTTGATGACATCTGCTGTAGGTTGTCCGACTTTTTGTACTGCTGTTTCACCAAATATGATTGCATTGTTAACACGTTTAGATATATTTGGTAAAAAATTAATAACTTCGGATTGCTGGACATATTGTCTAGGTTTACTGACACGCATTGATTAGATCGAGCAAGGATCAATGGGTTAAAACTCGGTTTTGTATCATGGGTTTTTACAAGTTTGTATTTATATTTAACAACTATGATATTATCTTACATGTATTTACATAGCATTGTCTAATTTATTTGAAAATTATAGAGCTTTAACTAGCAAATGTGGTTGCTGCCTAATGACACAGGCTTGGGTAATATTTCATACCAAGGGTTAGTACAAAGCCATTTGCATAGCTATTCATCCATATCTCGTGTATTGTTTTTCATTTGACCAGCACTTTATGTATTTCTATATCAAATTCATCGACATATAAACCGGTGGTGACTCACGGTTCCTTCATCTATATAGGCCTGGGCGGTCATCAAGGTCCTCTTCCTTGCATTGTCTTTTGGCGAAGATTTTGGCGATTAGTAGATCATAAATGTCAGTTGAACGCTTCTTCCCTGTCATTAGACATGTACCCAACCTAATTTTAAACAGCTGGTAAGTCATCATTGACTACTTGACTCGATGGGCTTTGTACCTAATGACCTCCCATATACTTTCAACACATTAGTCATAACTTATAATAAACTTTCATGGGTAGCAAAATCGTAAATGATACAGAATTTGAAGCGAACACGAGTCAATACACAAACCGGAGTCAATCCACAAACAGGCTATAGGAAATCAATTGATTCTTCAGAAGATTGTGTCAGTCTACCCCAAACCTTCAAAATAAATGTATTGATATATATATATATATAACAATAGCCAATGAATAGATTTAAGAATTCAAGCAATTAATGTTTACACAAATTCTGTACCATTCACTATCTCGCTACCCACTTTCGCCTTGAAATTCTAGAAAATTAGAGATGCGAGTTCGCACTGTGGTTTTTGATGTATCACTAAATGCCCAAAGATGCGAGAGGCCAGTTACGGAAACTACATCACTTGGTTTTCCCGTCAGGTCTGCTTTAATTTTGTTTTAAAAAGGTTGGCTGAAAATGAGAGTATAAGCAAATCGAAAAGTTTGAATCCAAGAAGAGATGATTTAAAAATGAAAATGAAGAAAAAATAGAATTAGCTCTAATATAAGATCAGAGCATTTTTTTCAAGTATGTTTTATTAAGCTAAATTCAGTTATATTAAATTTATACTTTAAGTTTGTTTATGCGATTTCACAAAAGTGTAGAGTACCAAGCGTGTTGCATCAAGTCTCTCTCACACCGTCATTAGTGCTATGACTCTCAGAAAGGTCAGAAATTCATACGGTATGCTACTGTATGGACTGCTGCATACTGCCACTACTCAAAATTATGTTATACATAATACTGCTACAATTTAATGCAGACCATAACCTTTACATAGGTATCTGTAACCTTGGAGGCATGGGTATAGAGCATGAATAGATAAAATCATGTATTTTTTCATTGTTATATCTCTTATTGAAAGTTTTTTAGAGGATGGCAACACAATAATTTATCTTTAGTTAATTTATATGAAAAACATTTTTTGAGATAGGACTTTAAGAAAATTAACTTGCGAGCTTTTGTCCAAGAATGCATTTTGCTCTCATATCAGACATGACTGTACAGTAGGCGCTCCTAAAAGGGGATGATCGGTTCCAGGAACGTTTACATGATAAGGATTTTTCATTATAAGAATGTTAACATACATTTGTACATGTAAATTATCTAAACCATTTCAGGACCTTTCCAAACTCGCTCATGTGAGAATCTGACTTAAATTCTTTTGAATGTATTGGCAGTGCCTTAACTGCATTATTATTGGTTTTCATCGACAACTTTTCATGATCAACCTCATTGGTTTAATAGACCATGATTGTGGTAATTTGACAATAATTTGATGAAGAGCGCATAGTTTTGACGCGACAGCGACTTACAACAATTGACTAAGAAAAAATAGTTTCACTATAAAAAAGCGGTAGTACCTTTTCGTCATCTATTCGTCCTTAAGAGCTCAAGATTGCAACTCCAACTCGTGACATTCAGATGCACCGACCAATAGCCTTAAAAGTATTTATCAACAATTGCACTGCTATATGTACCTATTCTCTGTTCCGTCGTCACTTCAGACAAATTATCACAAGAGTCAGAATGTCATGGAAATTGTATGTATTATGTGTATAATGCTTTATGTACAGTGTTGGGAAAAAATCTTTGTCCGCCTGTTTAAGTAAGTGTAGCACTGCAATAAATTCATCATAATTTGGAAATATTTTGCACCGCATACATAAAACCCTGTATCAAAACAATCCTAATGAGCTGAAGAATAGAAATAACTAGATTTTAAAATTGCCAAATATCTTCTATTGTATCAACCGTTGCCTACTCATTCACACTACATACCAGAAAATATGTCATCGCAAATTTTGTTATTATCTCTTCTTTAATTATTTTCTAAATTGAAAATAACAGTCTTGTACTGTTATGGGCCCAGAAAAAAGCCATTGGGGTTGTTTTGCATTTTAATATTTTATCTGGTAGCCTTTGCAGACTATAATCATTCTGCAGCCTTAGGCATGCTGTGAACAAGCCTCACGAGCGCTTGAGTGTTCATAATCTGAAACCAGCAATCATGTTGGACAGCTGGTTTTTTCAAACGCCTTGATCGTGGTAGATCTTTGGTGGTTTGATGCTGCGCTCATTTCTTTACCACTTAATTTTCTTTAGATTGAAATACTCTTAAGCTTCTTCGCTATTTTTCTACTGCTCAGATTGGCCATCGTATGCAGGTGAATGATGAGGTCGTTGACACATTTCTTATCCATGGTTGATGTTGACGCTGGTATGAATTCTGGGATCTTTAGCTGTTCCTTTTTTAACAAGCCAAACTGTAAACCTTTGCTGCACATGCTGTCCAAAAGGACCCGTATTGTTGTGATAATATTCCACTTGAAAATTAATAATGTCATATTGCGTTTGAAAATGAGTTAATAAGCACTGATTCACATTGATTGGCCTAAAATTGATTATTGATCCCTGATTAACCCTAATTTTATTACTGATGGTGTCAACAAGATCTAATGTTAATTTACTTTTAAATGATGCATGGTTTGTCAGGGTTCAATCCCTCTACATGACTACAACAACAAATTTACCTAAAATGGGCAGTGAGGTTTGAGGTGGACAAAGACTTTCTGACACCACTGTATGTCGCTTTCTTTTCTCGCAGGTGTGGCAAGACAGACTAACACTCAAATCGAACTTTAGAACTCGCCCGATGATAAACTTTAAGTTATATGGCGTTTTTTACGCGGTACGAAGCAAAAACTTTACAAAATTGCCTGACTTTTTTTAGAATTTATGCTATAGTAGGTATATGTTATAGGAGCATCTAATTTACTCTAAAAGACCATGTGAGTTTGTGAGGTACAAATATCATGTTTAAAGGGTGCAATAGCTCCCATGTAGGATACTTTTGCTCCCTCATCACTAATTGAACTCTGTTCCAAATTTTGGTCAGGTTACCACGTTTTGTCACAATGTCTCAGCATTTATGCTCTATTTTTTGTAGACAAATAAAGTTTATTGTGTGTTATCTATTTTTTATCACTTTTAGCCTTGCTTGTCCTCTAGCGCAAAGCCGACCTATTGCTCCTAGCTGTGACTCTGGCACTTATGGGATAAAAGTGCAAGCTGAGTTATCAGTGAAGATTTTGACAGAACTGTTCATGAAATGAGTGTGAGAGTGCTTTAATTTCAATGCTGTAGTTTATCCCATTTTCTTTCCACTTAACGTGGAATGTTTGATTAGTACGATATTTTCTCAGTTTGAGGCAGCTTGTTTTTGGGACAATGTTTAATTATGACTGCTGATGTACTGGCGGTTAAGACATTTGAAAAGCTGATAATGGTGTTTTTTATAAAACCCCGACAATAAATGCAGAGGAATTTTTTGCTTTGTAGCATATTTGACTCAATAGAACAAGTGTTATCGCTGAAGCATTATCTTCAGGTGAAAACAAATTAGGCGATAATTACAGCGATATTGGCGCTAATCTGGCGATATTGGCGCTAATCTGGTGCTAAATTAGGCGCTAATCTGCGTTAGAATTCACTCAGCGTGTTCATGCAGAGCGATAAAGCTAGAATTTCTCTACACAACTTTATTGCTAACGAGATGCATTTCGATTGGTTAGTTTTTACCAGAATGTAATTTTACGGCGGGTAATTATTTCTTACCGATGTTCAACAACGTACAGCAGCGCCAATTTTCTATTTTGTTACGATTGAAACATCTTCAGAACGAACACTCAATTGTTCATGAATTTAATAATAGCACTCCCAGTTCTGTCCATCATAACAAACAAAATTAAAAAAAATCTGAGTTGAACACCAACATCTGGAGTCAATCGTTGCGCCGGTTGACCATCTTGAGAAGGGTAAATATTTAATACATTAAATATGAAAAACCACTACAAAATATAATATGTATAAAAAATTTGTAAAAACAATACAGGTAAAAATACAAGAATCGTTTTTCTTTTTTCTTCTTATAGTGTAGGCAGTGTACACTCTTTGAAAGGAAGATAGGTTTAATAACAAATGTGGAGGTTGTTCATGTTGTAGCATAGACGACGACGACATATTGACTGGCCTAAATTTATTAACAACTCCGAAAAAACTGATGATACGGATTTTTATTGGCAGTTTGTGAGCGTGCCCATTATATCATTTACTAGTAAATCGCTCAAGTGTGTTTACGCACGCACCAGCGATATCTTTGCCCTCCTCATGACGCTTGCAATAAAATCGCCCTGTTTGGACCTTAAAAGCTCCTTGCTATATTTTCAAAAAAAGTGAATATACCTAAACCTATACCTATACTGAGAAGGTAACTTACCTCCTCAAATAGAGGTGGCGTTCATTAAAAAGATGGCGCTCGATTTTCAAAGCACTCTCCTGATGTGGTCACAAATAGCGGTGCCAATCAAATCAAGGTGCATTCAAATATAGGTTTAATGGGAGCTCACTTTCAACATTTCTTTCAATACCAAATTGAAGGTGGCCAGAGACTCTGTGCATGAAGTCCTCATCAACTTACTTTTTTATACAATGTTAAAAACTTTGTGCTTTTGTAGAAGTTGTTTAATCTGGAGAACGAAGATGAGCTCACCACGCAGAACTATTGTTCTTTAATCATATTCTCACAGAACTAATCATATTGGCCTACAAGTTTTTTGAAAAACTGAAGGGTAAGTTGATGAGTCCTCTACTTTTTGTAGCCCTAATCTTCTGATAATTAAATTTGGCTTTGATGACTAAAGTGAGCTCTGGAGACTGCAGTCATTACATTGGGTAGTTGGCTACACTAAAATACTATAGCACTGACAATCCGCAAAAATAGTAAAACAATAGTTATGAAGCAAAATAACCATGTATGGAGTGGCATGTACAATTGATATTTAAATTGTACAAATACAATATCAAAGTATTAAAATATTAACCATTTTTTAAAGATTGAATGTATTTCTTAATGAGTGTAGCCTGGGTTTTCCAAATGGAAAAATTCTAAAACACAATCAGATTTTGGTCTAGTCCATTAACTGAGTGCGTACAACAGGCTGCGCAGTGCAGCTCAGCACAATGTATGCTTATAACCAAGAGCAATGCGCTAAAAAAGTCTTTGTACAAAACATTTCTTATTAGTGAGTAGGCAATTAGTTAGCCGGTCATATGTGTACCTAATAGAAAAAAACCAATCGCCATCCTGCATCTAACTAATAGAAAACATGTTAACAGCCAACAGGGACCAAAGTTTTTTGAGAATCATTATTTTTGTTTTTACAGTTTATTATTGCAATAAACAGCTGTGTTAGACCTTTACAGCTACTAAGGTTTTAGAAATGGGCAATAAATAAACCTTTGGAAAATGGACTACTGATTGCTACCTATTGTATCAGCAAAAGAGGATGAGAACCTGACCAAGCTCATACTGCAACACACTTTTTTAGATTTTTTGTCGGTAACATTAGGCGTAAAACCTTCTGCTGATTAATTTGTATGTTAAAAAACTCTGATAGGCGGTGTGGTTCATAAATAGGGTCATCTTAATCTGAGGGCACACTTCATTGGTAAAAATTAGGTCTTTAATAAGAGCCATCACATGTAGGACAAATTAATGTACCAAAGTTTGTTCTCTTCTAATAAAAAGTGTATTACGTTATTCAATAGAAAAATGATATGGTAATGATGCTACCACTACCAGGCACAATAGCCTTTTAGCTTTTACTTTGAACCAATTTTTATTTACCCTTTATAGTCACAATGTTTGCGCTTTAATTTTGGAGTTGTCTGTTTGTGTAATAATGTTCTATCTACCAATCTTTCATACAAATAAAAGTGTCCTCAAGAACCCTGGCCATCATTTTTTAGCTGTTTTTTATGAAATCTAGAGGCATTTGAAGCGTTCTCTCTTCCAACAGCGTCAATAATTTTTTAACCTTGTCTTAGCATTTTACAACATATTGAAGGGTAAAGTAACAATTTGTTCAAAACTTCATGAACTTGTGGTATGGCTCTTACTCTGTTTTTTACACTAAGCCTGCTTATAAAAATGCTGATGAAATGCAGTTGCATTTAAATTCTGCATAAATTGTCTAAATTGTTTTTTATCAGGGTTCATTAACAAATTAAATACTTGGTAAATTTTGATCTTGCAGCCATTTTTTCCTAATTGTGCACGCAGTATGATGCTCAATTACAACAAGGCATGAAGTAAATGTAATATGAAGCAGTTATTGCACTGATTTCTTATGTCTTAATTTTATTTTGAAGCTGTTTCAGTGTGAACTCTTAAACTACCAATAGTACAGCTCGTTTGGCAATGTGTTTCTGTATGGCCAAGTGCTGCATGATGCGGCTTTAGCAATCTTTTGTACAAATTGTTTCCGATTACTGAGTAATTAGTAAATTACCTTATTACATCTATACCTGATTAAAAAAAAGCTATTATTTGCATATTTTGAGCAAATAAGAATGCGTTTACAACCTGAGCATAGTTTTGCTTTGCAAAAACTTGTTTTATGAAATCTTCTTACTGATGACCAGTAATTTCAGAAGCAATACAGCCATAAATGGTTACTAACTTCAGATCTATAGACTGAGTAACTTTATTGAGCAATAGTACTAATGAGAGTAATTATGTTCATCAGATTAATTAACATGTAAACTAATAATATTCATAAATCATCCGACTAGAGTTTTGTGCTTACCTCACAGTAATTTCAAAATGGACGAAAAGTGGTCCCTCTCACTCGGCAACTCGTTTGTAATATTTTTGGGGGCATGAACTAACATAAAAACTTATGCTGACAAACTTGCTATAAAAATATTGTTAATAAACAATTGGAGTGTAAAGTTATAACCATTTATACACTCTTTTTAGAAATTAGGTTTCACGAAACACGTATGTCGCGGTAGAGAGATCCATTTGGTAGTAAAGGAGTTGAAGTTATAAGCAGGTAGATCATATGGGTCGCGGTCACAGAAACCATGATTAAGTCACAAATCACGAAGTTGAGTTATTCGACTTTGAAGTTGCACCAACTGAACTTATAATATTGGTAACAAATTTTGTAACCTGTAGTTCTGGACCAATCAAAGAGTGATCTTTCTGAATCTGAAATCAGTTTAGCCAATAAAAGTATTTTACCCTCTAAAAAAAACTTAAAACCGTTGCTATGCTAAACAAGAAGTACTGAAAAATGGTGTCCGATAAACATAATTGTTTCTTTTTTGCCGATTTTAAAGGTAACTTTGACATTTTGGACACTTGTAATGAGTACTTTGGTATTCTAACTGATGTCAAAAGCAGTGAAAGTAAAGGGAGTTGCGGTGATATTTTCCTAACGATTCTTACAAGATTACTACAATATTTAATAATAAGAATAATTATTCAATTTTTATGAAATTATAATCAGATTTAGTTATGAGAATAATTATTCGAGTTTGCAAGGTCGAAGTATATAATGACCGATGGTGTGCAATATGTTACTGTTGTTATTTTTCTAAAGATTTGGTTGATGATTTGGGTGTGCCCAATATAGCGATACTATCAAGCTGTTTTTAATATCTGCAAAATTAAGTAATACACTTTCTTATAAATATACAGCTATTTCTTTGAAAACCAGCTAAAATATGTTTAGATTTTTAAATTCAGCATAATGTTTTGGATCCAAGTGCAGAAATCTAGATAAATATCACAATATCTTGATATTGGTTGCTATGTCGTTTTGAAATGTAAACAAAACTGTACATTTGTTTTCGTTTCTCAAACTTTAACACCAGTTTTCTTGGAACTATGTTTTTGCACTAATGGTAAACGTGCTTCAGTTTTTTGACCATAAAATCTGCTGTAATTTGGCTAGAATCAAAATTTTGTTTGCTAAACCTTGTAATCCCGACTTACCATGAATTCTGTGATCATGACACATATTAATAGTTAATGCACTGTTTGGAACCTAATAGTGCTACTGTAAAACTACAATAAAAAATATGTCATCACTAACAGAAATTAACAACCAGTTTTGATTTTGTATAGGTGTCTTGTTTTCTATTACAGATTTTAATGCGTTTGCAGGAAAAAATGAAGCAACTGCAAGCGGTTTATCATATAATTTATTTCAAATTATGTTATTATGATAAAACTTTCCGTAACAAACTTTTATTTGGCTAATACTTGTATCCATTTTTGACTAAAATAAGTCGAACCAATTTGTTTCACTCCTACTACCTGCCCTAAATTGGTGCAAATGGTCATCAGAAATGTGCTTTCTTTGCGCTGCTAAAATGGCCCATTAAATGTACTTTAATTTGATGAAAACTCAAATATTGGTTAATTATTGGCTTTTCCAAAATACCGTAAAATACTCTTCTGATTTGCATGTACGACTTAGCTGCCCAAGTTGTCAATGCATGGTACTGGAGCTTGTTATCATTTTGCTTGTTGAAGGTTGACTTGCAACAAAATTTCATTACGGTTATTTGGTATCAAAAGATTCACCATGGCTTACTCTGCTGTGTTGTAGGTGCAAAATATGGAGAACTGTGATTACAAGCTCTTAAAAGCTAAAAAAGAAACAGTTAATCTCCGCGATCCCGAAACCGCCGTAGATTGGAATCAATTTATTTCTCTGACATAGTAAAATGATTTGGTTATTGTTTTGACCCGTGATCTTCTCACATGAATTGTAAGTTCCGTAAAAGGCTCAATATAAAACTTCTTGTAGCACTAGTTTATGACATAAACTTTGGGTTTCACCAAATAGCTCTTACTAAATATAGATGCTTGCTAGTTTACAATTTTGTTTTGGGTTGATCTAATCGTCTAGTCGCAATCTGATCATGTGACCCATGCTTCCTGCCAAACAGCGAGCATAATTTCCGCAGCATTTTTTGACTATCACAAGTGACCAACAGGCTTTTCATGCTTATCAGATGATGATATGCATTCCTTCGAGCTAAGGTTAAAAATTAAACAAATTTTTACGGTAGGTTTTGAGATATCAGTGCTCAAAGTGACATCAATACAGTGATGAGGAAACAGATGCTTGAGGACAATAGACATTGTTTTATTAAATGCGTGAAGTGTATTTGTGAAATAATTTAAATGAATGAGGTTGCATGAAAGTGTAAACAGAAGCCATCTTGTTGAGCTACGTTCCATTTGACCAATTTTTGGAACGGGATTGTAATCTTCGGCAATTTTGTGATGGCGGCGATTAACTGTTCGCTTTTCAGCTTTTAAGAGCATGTTATCACATTTCTACATATATTGCACATGCAACACAACAGAGTAAGACATAGTGAATCTTTTGATACCAAATAACTGTAGTGTGAATTTTGTTGCAAGTCAACCTTTAAGCATTAGTGATCTTTTCGAAAAATAACAAGACTTTCTTTTGGAAACATACCTTTCAAGCAACAACGGTATGCGAGTGCCACTGTACGTAATTTTGATTAATATTCTTAAACTTCATAATCATTCTTAGTATTGACTAAGTATTATTGCTTTTTAGTTTGTGTATTTCTTTATGTAATTTTTATCTGTGAATGTTTAGCTGAAGCTTGTGCAGAGCTGTCATCAACAACAATTTAGTTGAATGTCATTTACTAGTTATTCCGTTTTACAAATTGGACTGTGCCCTGTGAAATAACTGCTTTATTTTAATTGTGTATACAGCTCCTATTCACCCTTACATGTTTATATTTGTCATGTTCTTGCATTCTGGTTGCCTGACCATTGACGATAGCACTTGTACAGACTATATGTAAGCATAGTGTCTGGGATAGGAACTGAAACTCACAGTTAAAACCTATGGTGACCAGCTCTAAACTTTACCTTGCAATAATATCTAAAAGCCAAGTCCAGATCAGGGTCAGACTACTGACTATCAATTTTACGAATGAGTAATTGCTTTTGAAATACCACTTCAACATTTGAAGTCCATTTTTTTAATAGGATATGAATAAGTTTTTACATTGCTTAACTCGCGTTCTTCTACTGCCTACAAATCACAATGATGACAAATATCAGAGCTGGGATTGAGAGTCATAAGCTAAAATATCAGATGCACTTCTGCTTGCTCAGTTTTTTCCTTTTTTGCAGCAATCAATGAGCTTGCAATTGATTAGCTATGAACAGAGTTTAATTTAAATCGGAAAATCATCTATTCAAAAAATGTGATATTTCTATTTTGTTATTACTAATTGCAGGGTGTTGCTATAACATGTTCCGCACCCACTCTGGTGCTAGACAAGTTATCTAAAGAATTGGCGATTCAAGGTTACAAAAGCTTACATATTTGGGGAGGTTCTGGTCAGAGGAAAGCGGACAAAGGAACTTAGTGAAGGTAAATTATGGTGTCAAAACACCAAAATATTGAGTGACATAGAATGAACTTTGGTGAAAAACAATATTTTTTTTAGATGTATTTTACAAATATTGAAATGAAAATTTTTGTGCTAGTCCGAAAATTTCAATAATATGTATTTGGACGATGTATCTAATAGTCTGCAACAAGCTATAGCTTTTTTTAAACTCTGAATGACACTCATATTGCTTAACTTGCATTTTTGTACCATTTACAATCTCTGTTTGTGAGAAATGTACCTTTTGTTCCAAATCCAGTTCGGCCTGTCATAGCTGTTTTCTGCAGTCATCATTCAATTTTCAGGATTAACGGGGACCAGGGTCTTTTGTGGACAGTGAAAACACACAAAATAAAAAGTAATGTTTTTAAGTATATACATAAATGAGCCAAACTTTAAGGCCAAAACACTTGCATTGTTTCATTAGCATAATGTATTTGTTTCCTATGTGAAAAGTAAATTAATGTTCCTTTCATTGACTTTTAGGTCATATTCTAACTTAAATCCAAGTATTTTAACTCAAATTATGAATTTTTTGTAGTATGGGCATAGGTCAGATTTTTATCTGGTTGGAATAGCTGTACAGCAAATTTTTCTATAATGTACATGTATACCTATTATAACGCAAATTCCTCTCCATGTAAAGAATTTATGTAAAGCTTTTGTTTGACCAACATAAGTAATGCCATATAGGGTAAAGTGTCAAGTTGGTGAAAATTCCCAAATTTATTAACAAAATTTTCATAGTTGTCCTTAAAAATATCGCTTACATTCTTGCCAAACTTGAGCAATGATAAGAAGCATAGGGTTCGCTATTATAGATACCAATACATTGTTAAACTAGTTTGTCATTAGAGATTGTCATTTTTGTCAAAAATATGTAAAATGATTCGCCTCGCAAGAAATCAGAAATATTTGAAGGGGATCTATCAGTGAAAGCTTTGGAGTGTTAATACTGACAGACTCCTGCTTACGAACATTCGAGTTACGAACGACGGTACATACGAACAGGTCTGCGCGTATATTCATCGATAATACCGACGGTATTACCGACGTATTAGCGGCAGAAAGAGGCGCTACGTAGAAGCATCACCCAGCATCCACCTTCCTCTGCCCAGTTCATTGCAGTGCATAAGTGTGTGAACGCATCTCCAATGCGCAAATAACTTTTTTATTTTTCCTGTATGTATTGTAAAGGAGTTTGCCAACCTTTACTTGGCACGATCTAGACTAATAAATAAAAAGAAGAGTGTGTGTAGTTTCATTCAGCTTTTTATTAGCGAAGGAAATTTCACTATTCGAGGAGCGTACATCTATCTGCTCTGCTCAAATAAATGAGTGCGCTCCGTTATATTCAGTAATATCAACCGTTCCGTCCTAACGGCAAACGGTGAGAACACCGGCTAACAAGGTGAATAAATAGGACCGCTAGCGAGTTGGTATGACAACAATAAAAGTGACGATAAATGATAGTGTTATGATGGGATATCAGATATAACAATAGAATAACGAGTGAAACAACAATATAATAAAAGGACAACACATAAAAAAGGACAACGATAAGTTCTAGCATAACGATTAAAACAATGATATAATAAAAAAGGACAACACATACAATCAATAAGAAATGCAGTGTCATGGCCCGGCGTCCACCACAGTATTCTCTCCATTTTATTAAAAAGTTTTTTCAGTACAAACCAATTTACAGGTTACTTATACAAGCCTTAAACATACTTATATAAACCTTCAATATACTTATATACATGTAGGCATCAATAATAAATAAATACATGTTAAGCATAAATTATAATACAAAATATAGCACTGAAGCAACTTACGAACAAATTCACTGTACAAACAAATGTTCGGAACGTAACTCGTTCGTAGGTTGGGGACCGTCTGTATACCAAGCTGAATGTCATGATATCTAGTCTCATCAAAATCTATTTTGCTCCCAAGCTCTTCCCGACGATGGATAAATGATGTCATACAGACACTGATTTTACTTTGTTAGCTAGCCGCAACAAGTAGCAGTCTGTCTCTTGTGGCTTTTATTCACCTCACCTTCTTTTTGATCTCCAAATTCATGTTTACAACCTTAAAAACTGAATGTTTTTTTAATTGCCAAATCAGTTGATATCAGCATCAGAATTAAATTTTTAGCTGAGCTAGAATTTATTTTGGTCATCTCAAATAGTCTACGAAGATGAACTGTTATAAACGAGCGCATTGGCACAGACATGCTAATGGCAAAGAGTAGCTTTATTATATAAGCAGAGACTAAATAGTGTAAACAAAAGCTAAAAATATGTTTTAATAGAAACTTTTAAACTATTTAAAGAATTTCAATAATGTCTATATAATTAATGATTAATGTATAATCCTAAATATTTAGGATTTGTTTGGAGTGCGCGAGAGGACAACTCTGCTTTGCAGAGTAACCTGGCAGTAACCCTATGCTTAATTTGTACATGTATGCATTGCAGTGAAAGGCATATTCATACACACCAACCTTACATTGTTAAAGGCCAACTGAATGAAAAGGGACTTTTATACAATTTATAGTCAATTTGTGCATGGAAAAAATTGACCGTGTAGACAGTTAGGAATTTTACTCAGCTCAAGATTTTGAATCAACTTGGCTTGTACTAAAAAACATCATGGCAGTGTAGAGTGCTGTAAAAGATTATCAGTTGCAATAATTATGCATTCAAATATTGCAAATTATTACAAGGTCAATTAGCATAGTTGTTGTAGTGTCAGTCTAGCAAGGTAAATGTTGCAAGTTCAAATCCTGTATGATGCAATATTTTTCCATTATCCAACGGTGGCTTTATATGGACAGACACGGTTCTCATCACAGTACAGGCTGAATGTGTAAAATTTTGTAGATTTTGGTGCATTTTGCTTAGAAATAAGAGGAATGGTAACGCTGTAATTATTAGTTTGTAAAGCAAAGCTTTTCTTAACCCAACTATTCATTACATTTTATATTTAAAAGATACCATTCTTACCTAATAGTTTGACAAAAAAGCTTTAGCTTAAAAGAAAGCATTAATGATAATGTTTGTTGTTTTTTACTTTTTTTGAGTTAACTTGTGTTAACAACATCGAAACAAGAATTTTTTAAGGCTTACTAGGTTAATTTTTTTAGGCAAAACATCAACATAGTGAGAACTGCAATCTCTAGGGGAAACATAATTATGCAGAGTTTTAGTAGGAAAGCATCTTCTGTGCGACCTAAATTTAGTACAGCCACCGATATAGCTTGCTGCAAAAGCCTACTCTTCAAGTTTCTGGCCAATCTCCTAAGCGTTCTAAAACAACATGATGGAGCACACTTTTTAGTCAGTATTGTTTTAAAGCTGGTTTGATATCTTGGGAAAGTCTGTAAAATGAGTAGTGTTCAACATTCTCCTAATTTTTAACTATACTAACAGGTTAATAACTGGTTTCTTTGCAGGTAGAGCAGCATATTTACCAGTGGAGGCAAAGTGGTCTAGATTGCCTAACCTTCAAACAACAAGTTGATGTTCAATTTCCAAAAAGGCATCCGGTGACTGAAATGACATCCAACCTTAAAGTTATTTCTGTAGCTGGGCGTGTCTACAGTCAGCAAAGTTCTCTTGCGAATTGCTTCAAAGATCTCTAGCTAAAATCATATTTTAAACATTGTGCAGAGCCATTAGTTACAGCTACCACCACTCCACACATTATACTCGAGGTGCCAGGAAATGGTCACACAATTTGCAAGACAATTATGGAGCTCAGTGTTTTGAAGCTCTACAGCTTTATTTGACAGAGATAAAATAGTCCACTTTTGTTGATGTTTTATGGTATTCTTGTGAATGCTTTGATTTTTAATCTTTTGGTAATGTAACAGCTGTTTGGCCTGCTTTTGATAGGTTGCTCCATTTGCACTAAAGACTTTTAAATTTATACAAACTCATTGTGTTTTAAGAATATTTTATTTGTCACCGTTGCACTCACTTAAGCAATTTGTTTGACGTACTTATATTGAGCTTTCCTTTTCTGTAAACTCAACTCCTTGACGGGGTTGCTTAAAGAGTCAATTTTTTTCCTTATGAGTAAGTTTGGGCTTTTTTTAAAGAAATATGCTGACCAATGTTGATAAATGTGAGTTAGATATACATGCATGCAATCTGCACAGTGTGTTCAATGTTACTGCATGGTTTTATCGAAAGCTCTTATCTGAAACCTTTTATAATCCAAAGGGCCCCACATATGCTATATTTCCCAGTTTTGCCTCAGTAGCAAGCAATTGACTTAATCAAATTGTATAAGTAATAAATGTGGCCACAGGTATGCAAATATCCCATGATTGACATTTATGTTTTAAAAATTGGGTGTCTCTGACTCTACCAGGCATATTTGGCAGCATGAATATATGCACTGTTTTAATTAATATACATTTTAAAAGTTTTCTATTTGACAATCAGGATGGTTTCAATACTAATTGCTTGATGTCAATACCATCCTAGCTTTTATTGCAACTTATTACAACTTTTTTAAAATGGACAAAATGCTTGTTTTTGCCATGCATGCCCACTAACAAGCTATTAAGGGAAAGCATAAGTTTTCAATTTTATGAATAATACGTATGATAAACTTTAGATCAAAGCACACACAGATGTGCCTGCAAATCGGTTTTCTTAAGATCTGTTGGCAAAATCCCTGAAACCCAAATTAGTTTGCCTTTTTAACCAATTGATAGAAAATTAAATGATGCAATAAAGGTTCATTACAACTAAAAAGAACCAAACTAAATATCATAATTAGCTAAATTTATATAAAAAGAAAAGAATTAGAGCTTGGAACTAGGACTATCTAATTCAAGATATAAAAACATAATAGGAGGCCCTGAAATTAATGAGAAGATAACTTCTCTTGCAAAAGAGAAGACAACTCAAGATTTTGTATAAAAATTTTCAAATTTTACGCTAATGGGAGGTCCTCCATTTCAAACTACAGAGCCTCCTAACCTGCAAAATTTTCCAAAATGTTGAACTCTCCGGCAAAATTTATGCAAAATACAAAATAGATACGTATGTGATCAGCATGACGAGTAGAGTTGTTTAAGCATGTTTCTAGCGAAGCCTCCTATCAGAAGCCTCCTATTATCCGAAAGCCCTATATCGTGGATATATTTTCCAAAGTGGCCTCCTATTCAATCTAATTTGACTATATATATATATATATATATATATATTATACATATATATATTATATATATAATGTATATATATTATATATATTATATATATAATATATATATTATATTATATATTATATATATAATATATATATTATATATATATATATATATTTATATTATATATATATAATATATATTATATATATTATATATAATATATATTATATATATATTTATATTATATATATATTTTATATATATATTATATATATATTTCTTATATTAGTATAAGACCATTTTTCTGTTCTAGCAAGTTACTGAAAATTATAAGCATTCTTTTTTTGACAGTTCTAAATCAGCAAACTTGAACTGACAGCAAACGGTTTGTAAATAAAACTTGAATAATGTACAGAAAAAGTAAAAGTAATTTTAATATAATGAGAGTGTAAAATCAATCAAGATAACATTACCAATTTTACTGATTTGTGTGACTACTGTAGTATTTCCATTCAATTTTGCAGAGCATCGTAATTCTAAAAATGTAACATTCTAGGTTCTAACTAAAAGCTGACGTTCTCATTTTCATCAACAATATCAACAGCAACTAACCTTCTTTAGGACACCCCCACTAACAATGACCTCAGAATAATACTGCTTCAAAAGATTGGCATGAAAGATTGTCCTCTTTTCACTTGCCCCCATAGCATAGCCATTCAAGCTGACCAGATCAACAATGCCAAAAGTACTCATCCACTGCAACAACAACTAATCTTCAACTGTTGGCAACAAGATTAGAACTTGAACACTGGACCACAGGCACTCCCTCATACTTGTATGACCGTGATCATGCTTATCTCAGCTCTGAGTCTTCTATAGATGTTTTTGTTTGCTGGGGGTGTTTTCAAGTTTATCCCTCAGCTCAAACACATATTGCTATGTACTCATTACCTCTGCTTCAAGATTTTCCAAAGTTCACAACTCATAAAAAATTTTGGTAGTTTCGCACACAGCATGACCATGGAATAACTCAAATAGCGAAAAACTACTTGCCTCTTGTATAACTTAATGGTGAACCAACGGCAGAGCATTAACATATTTATAACATTGCTTGGGTGCTTGCTGTATTATCTCTTCAGCGTCTGCTTAAAGGTACCATTGAACTTCTTGACACAACTATTGCGCATTGTATGATAAGAAGTCATTATCATCTGTTTTATACTTAACGGCGGTCCAACTTCTTTCATACATGTGAACACAAACTGAGTAGCCATGTCACTTAGAACCTTATCTGGAACACCTAGTCAGTTAAGAATATCAACCATGGCTTTTAAAACAGTTTAAATATCAATAGTTTTTAATAGAACCCCCTCTAGATACCAAGCTGCAAAGTCAACTAATGTCAAGCTTTAACATTGGATTTCCTCACTAAGAGGATAGATTGGTTCAATTAAATCTACTGCTACTTTTTTGAATAGAACATCTTTCAATGACATATTTTGTAGGGGTACCTTACTCACTTTATTATTAGGTATAGTCTTTTAACAAATGTCCCATCACCTACAGAATTTGACCACCTTCGCTGAAAAACGGAGCCAATAAAAGCATGACAAAATAGGATCGCAGGTTTTTGCCACGCTCAGATGACCACTGAAAAAAATGGCTGAGGCTGCTTCATCACACACTTCCTAAATGGCTCAAGCCAAACCAACTGTTTCAATGATTTCTTTTTTAGACCACAAGGGAGCAATACAACACATCTTGTTTATGTTAAAGCCAGTTTCCTGCGCCTATACTAGTTACGTCTACTTTTTTTCAATAATGACTGTATTGAGTTTTTTCTCTCTTCACACATTGGCAATATCTTCTCGATCTACTTTCATTTCAGTGATTTCTTTAATTTTTAAAGGAGAAAAGCTTTTTACTAGATGTCGATTAGAGTTGTGTCATCCCTGCTCCTACACTATTAACTTTATATTCACCTTTATCAGCTGATTTTAAACTGTCCACTATCGAGTCATAAATAGAACATTTCATACTGTAAGATTTTACAATACCAAAGACATGTGGGATGTCTATTTGAAGTTTCACTCACTAGATATATATTTTAATTCCAATCATAAACACTAAATTACAATAGCTATCTCACAGCTTTTCAGGTTTCATAAGCTTATCAATAACCCCTCTACCACTGCGACCTAAATCTATCAGACTCTAACTTCCTGATTACTTTTGCAGCCCTTGACAACTTCCAAATCTTTAACATCTGAATCCCAAGACTCGCTATCATATTCAACCTGATCTTCATCCTTCTTTGCTTGCATCAATCTTAATCAATTGCTTACTTTGGTCACATTTGATGGCATTTTGTGAATAAAAATTGGGTAAATGAAAGAGTGTTTTCACTTGAGACACTTTCGTTTTAGAACTTTACGGTAGTGAGATTTATGTCTAAACTCAGTGCTGTTACGACATAGAACAGATTAGCTCGGGAGTTGACCTTGAGTACAATATTTTTGTTTGACATTATTTTTTAACCTTCGGTAAGTTTACTTTCATGAGCAATTTAATATCTATCCGCAACTTTATTTAGTCCTTCGCTCGAATCAGATTGCGGTTCTTTTAAATAAATGGCTAAATTCTTTGAGCACACTATAAAGAGCGGTTCACATACAGTGTGTTCCAAAGCTGATGGAACAGCCATGACAGCTGCTGAATTTACCCGTTTCTTGAGCAATGTGTTCAATGCAGCTAAAAGCTAATGCGGAGATTTAGTGCTATCAGGCTTTTCTTTTCTAAACGTTTTCGTATAACCTTCCCTACCGAGGTCACATCCATAAAGTAACTCTATTTTAAAGGTGTTGTAATTACCTCCATCACTGTGAGATAAGCGAGAGTATACACCTCCATTTTCTTGCTCATTGAAAATTACACATAAAGGTAGCCCACACATTTCATCCCATTTATTAACGGTCGCAAAACCCTCCATTCTCTGTGGATAACGCTCAAGTGTATCGTCTTTACTATAATTAAAAGTCGGTAATTTTTGGGACTTTGGAAGCGTGCTACTACTGTCATGAACTTTTGACATAGCCATTTGAACTTTGAACTCTATGAAGTTTGAGTTATATCAAATTCGAGTTTGTAATTTCCGTATTTGTAGTTTATGTTATTCATGGCATGTTACGCCTTTATATCTTCTGCTGGATGTTTCTTTTCTCTAATTATCTTCTACTGCTAGTTTTTTCCTGCTCGACTTTCAGCTGTTTTTCCAACTCTCTTCCTCTTCTCTTGAAGATTATTGAGGATCTTTTGTAAGTTCTGACTCTCATTTCTTATTTGTTTTGCATTTTGTCTTGCATTTAAAGCGGTCAATTAGTTAAGTTACTTTGAAGTTAAGCGTTTCAATGAACATCCGCACGGTGCATGACCTTGACCTATGGCATCAAGCGCATTCAACATGAGCGCTTGTCACCATAGGTCAAGTATTAACCTAATAAATGATCCCATAAAAAGCTACTCAGTATTTTTATGCTTAGCACCATTCACTCCAAACTTTGGCGTATTGGTACTACTCAAATCGAATCAAAAATTACTAAAGCGTGAAAATGTTTCGAATGGATTAGCTTGGGCGATATTTTAATGCGCATCATTCACAAGTGCTGTTTTTATCATTCGCAAGCATGAGAGATTTGATAATGTTTTGTGAGTAGCAAAACTCGCTTAGCTTGCAGATTTATGCCGTTTCTCTGATGCGGATATTTTGCGGATTGGTTCAACTTGCGCAACATGCGCTTCGTGGAAACATAATGTATATGTACACCATATATATGTTTATATATGGTGTATATATACGGTGTATATATATATATATATATATACACCGTATATGTACACTAATCAGTTACTTTACCGTCTATTGAGTGAGACTCTTAGTATCGTACGGCAAATTGATACATTGAACATCTTGTATTTCATAATTCGAAGTAACGGAGTAGAATATCTACAGAAACAGGGGAGCTCACTTCTAATTTTACATTAACGCTAATCACTCTGCAGAGATGCACAAGCATATAATCTCGTATTGCAGATATTTCATAGAACACAGCGCAAGGATTTATCAACAATAGTCTTTGCTGTTTCAAAAGTTTAGAGATTGATCTTTGGGTGGCACCAATGTCACTTTTGGGTGGCACCAATGTCACTTTGGGGTAGCACCAATGTCACTTTGGGTGGCACCAATGTCACTTTGGGGTTGCACCAATGTCACTTTGGGATGGCACCAATGTCACTGTGTCAATAAGATGAACGAAGTCACTCTGTCACTTGAATATAACTAAGTTTATTTACAGGTAATGTCTTTGCAAAATATTAAGTATCCTGATTGAATAACATCTGAAATAGGATTGATTCTTACTGAAGATCAGTGATTGGTTGAAGACTAAAATAAAACTCTTGGAAATTTCCTCAATGGACATGAGCATTCAACATCAATGGCGCGATTATGGGAAATGCATGTTGGATCACGCAGTGGTCATGCGCAGAGTATAGTAAAATAAACTATGTAGTGGTTACAGCAAACTACGTTATATATCCACAAACAAAGCCAGACACGACAAAATTTTGAGAAAATATGGCAAATCTGAATAATAATAGTAACAATAATAATAATAGTTATAATAATAGAGCGAATATAAGAAACGACACAACAAGGCTACACAGTTGATTCATTGGAATCTGTGTAAGCGGTATGGATTAGATTACAAGAGGAATTAGTACCTTCATCAGGTGGAGAGGGTGAAAAAAACCGTCAAAGCAAAGACAGTGTCGGACTTTCTATACAAACAGATCAAATCATACCAGTCCGCGGACCAAACATCGTTGTGCAAGACAAAGAGATTGACCACACATGCATCATTTACACAGCCGTGCCAAGAGATGCAAAGAACACAGAAAAAAGAAAGAAAAAGTGGAGAGGTATCAAGACCTGGCAAGAGAAATAAGAAGAGTATAGAGAACATTAGTGACGGTAGTACTAATCATCGTGGGAGCACTAGGAGCAGTGGTAAACCAGCACGAGCAAATGCAGCTGCTGGACATAGACAAGAAGGAAGTAGATAGAGTACAATTTTCTGCCCTATTAGGATCAGCTAGCAGTGAAAAATTTGTTGAATATCCCAGGTTAGGGACCCTAGCCCAATACCAATGTATCACCGGCTGAAGAACTGAGGATATTAACAAAGACAATAATAATAGTAGTAATACCATCACCAAGGAGACACCAAGAAGACCATAAAAGAGAAACTGTGCTTCAAACAAAGTAAAAGGGGTGGCGCCTGAAACGAAACTAAAAGTATAAAAGGAAGAAGATTTGATCACTTTTGGCTGAGCGGTATGCGTACCATCTCTTAATGCTTTAAATGCAATATACCGTAGAGCCTTTAATTGAACGCCACCCTCTATTTGAACGCCAACTTCATTGGACCGCCACTCTGACAATCTTTGATTTTTATGAAGCCATGATATCAACTGATCAGTAGAAAATTGTCTGCAAATTGTATTAATATTGAATCGTTTACATCAATAACAATTCATTCTCTTGTTGTCCAACTCCAAGGCTTTTAGTTTTTTTAAAGTAACACCATAAAAATAATTAATAACTGTCTCAGGCTAATAGCACCTACTTGTTTAACGCAGTCTTGATATTTGAAGTACATGTACCTAAAAATGGTTTATATCTTCTATATTAGATGAACCACTAGTTTTAGGCTAAAGGTTGCATTTAGCGAGCAAAGATTTTACAAATTGCATTTGTGCTAAATGCAACAGGTAAAAGTATTGCTGTGCTAAAAGATTGTTTAAGCACTAATATCTACTAGTTCAACAGTGCAGAAAAAGAGTTGTGGTTAGAAGACATTGTGGAAGGTATTGAACAGCCAGAAGATGTTTGTTTCATCAAGAGCACCCATCAGAATGCAGCTATCCGAGCAAACGATGCAAATAATTTTGTTTTAAAAACACTATTTTTTGTTTCTGCATGTATCACAAGTATAGTTCATTTATGTCACTTGTTTATGAATACATATATTTGTAGCATTTGATCATTTATTGTTATATAACTTATAAACTTGCAGATTTATAGCATAATTACTATTTAATAGCTTCCTTGCGGTTATCTCAACACAGCTTACAGTGGATTGACACTCACAACTCCTCCTCTATTACACATAAAAAGCCAGTTCTTGCTTCAAACTGTAGCAAAGATATCAATGAGTGCAATGAACTCTAATGCAACATCGCTAAATATAATTATAAAATAAAGAATTATTGTCAAATTTAGAATGAAATGAAATTTGAAAGCTCCGACAAATTGCAAAGCAGAACACAGTCTATAATATCAACAGTTTAATCGTAAGCAATAGATACCATTTGGTAGAGGTATTTATTCAATTATCAATGCATATTCATTGAGAGGTCTTTGACAAGTTAGTGTTATGTTAGCAGATTCATTGCATTTAGAAGGTTTAATATCACTTCATTGGACAGAGAGGGCAAAATATAGGCAATATTCACTTTGCCCGTAAAAGGGCTAAATTTGTCTTATCAAAACTTTGACGAGTCTTTTTAAAAATACAACGCTAGCCTTTATTTGAACACCACCTCCAACTGACTGTCACTATTATAAAGGAAAACAGAAAAATAGAGCACTTTTGCTTTCAATTAAAGGTTTTACGGTATTTATTTATTGAATAAATATTTCATTGACACTTAACACTCGGTGTTATTGTTTGACTGCCTTGTGAAAAGTAAAAGGAACCATCAGTTTTTTTTGTTCTGGTGGCCGCAGTAGAATTTGAAGATTTCAGCTCTACAAGACTGAATCAAGAAGCAGGAGCATTCCTGATCTCTGGCAGGCAGTGTGGTGAGCACTGCTAAAGTGAGTAGTGGAAAAAGATTTTGTTGAACTCAGTAGGCTGTGTTGCAAGAGCAACAGTGCTTCGGAGTTTGGTAAGCTTTTTTAAATGGGAGACAAATTTCCTTGATCCTGGTAAGCCGTGGTTCATGAGCAGTGCCAACTGGAGTTCAGCAAGCTTTTTTGATTAAATAAAATGTGGATGGCCAACGTTCAAGAAGCGTGGACCAAGAGACGCATCGGCTGGCAGAGATCCTTGAATGACTCGCAATGGCACCACGACCTTGGTCCCCAGTCCATCAGTTCAAGGCACTTCAGTATTCAGGAACTAGAGATGAAGAGTACTTTATTAGCCGGTTGTAGACGGTATCCATAGCCAAGTCTTTGATTGAGGAAGCTAGGTTACTGCAACTCTGGGATGCTCTGAAGAAGAGGCCAATGAATGCAAACAGGTTGAACACGTGGAAGCCTTCTTCATCGCGTTTCTTGCCTGGTTTGGCCTTTTGCTCAAGCAGGCTTTCAATAACCTGAGCCCTGTGAGGCAAGCCGCAGCACCCTTTCTTCAAAAGTATGCCTGCCAAGTAGAAAGGCTGGTTCAAGTAACATTCAGCAACCTGCCAGACCCCTATGGAGCTGACTTGGTCAAGGAGCATTTTTGTAGCTTGGTCAACTATGGCGACCTGCAGCGACATCTGCTGGTTATGCCCTTAGCCAATCTAATGGAGGCCATGTGTGCAGTGACAGAGTTCTTGAAAATTGAGCCCAAGGACAGAGATTCGACTGACATCCGGGCTGTGGAAAAAGCCTAGAATGAACAGGCAGTCATGGTGCAAGACCAGGCAGTTGGTCAGCTGGCCCGGCTCATGCAGCAAATGGCATAACAAGTGCCGCAGCTTTAACAAGAAAGGAACTGGTCTCAAAAGTAGAAGATTCTTGAGTGCTGAGGACCCCTGGGACCCCTGAGGACCCCTGGGAGGCTGTAGGGGTCCCAGGTATGTGCACCGAAACCATGCAATGTACTTAGTCGACCAAGCCCACTGGCAACCCTTTCTGCATGCCAGAGAGTCAGTCGGTTGATCTAGAGATGCTGGCTTGCTAATTAACACTGACCATGGTCGACCGCCCTAGAGAGCCGGCGGCCCGATTGGCCCCATGGGCTGCAAATGAGCCAATGTATCAATGCCTGAAAGGAGCAGACCGAGTGTTTGCAAAGATCAAGGTGGCCAGGTTGGAGTTCAGTGCTTGTCAGCAGTGGCTTTGGTCACATCATCTCTCTCCTCCTAGCTCAGAGAGAACAGCTCCAAGGCGTCCACTTCTGAAGAGTGCTGCAGCGGAACGCTGTGGCAAAAGCCGTATCGATAGGCCTTCTGGTCGCCGCGATCAAGTTTTTCCTTACTTAGGGCCGAGTCTTCAAGACACAAGGAAGGCTTGGCCACTGTTAAGGCACCCCGGGCTACTGAGAAAAAACCGAGAGATCGAGAAAAAAAGAGAAGACCGTGAAAGAGAAACCAAGAGTAGAACAAAGGAATAGGGGAGCCTGAAACAGAAGTATAACCATAAAAAGAAGGTTGGATTATTTTGGAAGAGCAGTAAGCGCACCCTTTCTGCATACTTTGAATGTGGTTTATTGCCTGTAATGCATGGAAACTTATATATTTATCTAGTAAATATATATTTCATTGGCACTTAACACTCGGTGTTGGTCTTTGACTGCCTTGTGAAGAGTAAAGGAAACCGGCAGTTCTATAATACTATGTATTTCCAGGTCACAGACACAATAAACAGGAAACAGACTGCTTCTTTAATTTTATTAGGGTAGTATATTGTTCTGACATAGGCAAAAGTGAATGAAGATGCACATATGAATTATTAAAATAATTGTCCCGCGACCAAACACGAGCGAAGCGATATTTGGGAGCTTTATGATAAATGCTTATGCGCACACAACTCCCGAAAAATTATCCATTGACAGCCACGACCAAACCCTTGTACCAAAATCACATCAAAAAATTTAACCATTTTTGTGTAGGTTTGTTTAAGTATAATAATGATGCAAAACACATATAAACCTATTTAAATATGTTACCAAGTCTTTGAAAAGTTGACGCAATATCCTAAAACTTACCCATCTGATCGGATTATACATAACTAGAAAGATTAATTTGGTCTAAAATCGCCATTACAACTTCACAAGCGTTTTTTAATCAAAATTAAGACTGGCCAATGAAACACTGATAAGGCCATGCGACAGAGAGTAGAACCATAAAGTCGTGCTCATTTTACAAGAAAAATGTGCAAATTTCACCAGTCTATGGCATTTTCCAACTGCCGAAGGTAAGGTCCAACTGTAATAAACGTAAAAGCCTTGCAAATGTAATCATTTCTTTTTTTTGCTGATTTTACCGGGCTGTGACATTTTGGACACTTATAATGAGTACTTTGGTATTCCAACTGATGTCCAAAGCAGTGAAAGTAAAGGAAATGATGATGATATTTTTTAACGATTCTTATAAGATTATTACAATATTTAATTGTAAGAATAATTATTCGATTTATTATAAAATTTAGTTATAAGAATAATCATTCAAATTTATAACATCAAAGTATATAGTGACCGATGTTGGGCAATATGTTACTGTTATTAGTTTTCTAAAGATTTTGGCGATGATAATGCGACTGTGCCCAACATCGCGGTACTGCCAAGCTGTTTTTAATATCTGCAAAATTTAGTAATAGGCCTACATTTTCTTATAGGTATACATCTATTTCTATGACAACCAGCTAAAATCTGTTTAAATTTTTAAATTCAGCATAATTTTTTAGACATAAATACAGAAATCTAGATAAATATCACAACTTCTTGATATTGGTTGCTATGACCAATGATATACAGACCCCCCTCGCCCCAGCCTGTGTACATTACACAGCAGCTTGCCATTTTACTTCTAATATTGCATTTCTCCTATTGCAAGGGAGAGATATGAACATATAATCTTTTCCTTTCATTATTGCTGTTTGTTGTAAATAATAACACCCAGTACATTACAGCTATTATTGCAGTTCTCCTATTGCACTGCAGTGCCATTTGACTGTTAATATTGCATTTCTCACCCGGCAGTACCCTTTCTTTTTCCATTATCACTTTGGTCGTGGGCTGTATGACAGGGAAATTTCTAGTGATATAATAGTTGTATTTTTGCTAACTACCTAAAATATATTTAGCATCTCGATTTGCTGTTGCGTAACGATACGGGATTTCGGGGTGAACTTTCTTATCAAAACCATAAGTTTGACAAAATGCTTCAAGGGCAACTGTGGCAACAATTGCAAAGTTTAAAGACCCGTACGTTGACATCGGAATGTAAACAGACACAGCCCACTTGCGTTGCCTAATCAAGACCATGAACCTTAAACCATCTGCGGACAAGATTTATGTTTCCACATTCTTACCCTATCTATTTACACGGAGGAGTGTTTTTAGTTCTTCAGAAACTTTTTCATTTAATTGCAGGTGTGCTTTATGCACTTTATTAAAGAAGGTGTCTCCAGAAAGATATGCCTTTAGTCTGCCACTAGGAGAATAAATGGCAATAGTATCATCAGCCGAAAAGTTTATAAAGTAATACAGCAGTTCTTCACCCTCAGTTATCATCTCAGCGTTAGCGAAACCTTCGAAGCCTTCGACGAGGGTGCATTCCAAAGTCAGATGCAGACTCGCAGACTCAGATGCCAACTCGATTTGTCCCTAATTGTGACACTTTTCCAATACTCTTTTAGATGATAACCACTGATCTTAGAGATGTCACTAAAAATGTCTACCTCTTTATTACCCACGATCTAAACAACTGAGCAGTCAAGCGCATATAAAACATCATTGGTAGATTTAGTTACGCTCACCATCGTCTTTTCAGACATGATTGATGTTTCTTTCATCTTTAGTAGCCATTTTTTCCTTATCTGCTTTTATATCAGTGATTTATCTTATTTTCAACAGAGACTCACTTGTTACAGACTACTGCTTCAGTTTTCTTTGTTGTTGCCCTCACCATTTAATTTAGTTAAAATTAACAAGTTTTAATTTCATAAATTATCAGCTGATTAGCAGGAAGCAGGAAGTGTGCTTCTTGGTATTTTTTTTCTTTTCATTCAGATAGCTGGTAGGTGGGTTTTCGAAGGACTGTTTTTCAGGAATTAGATAAAATTTTTAAACTAAATATTTGAAGATCTGGCAGAAAGCATTAAGCATAAGCTTGTAAGGTTTGCTAAAAAATGTAGAAAAACATACCACCTACGAAGACTAACAGACCCTCTCAATGACTAGGGTGTTTATTATTATACACTATTATTACTATTACTAGAAATTCCCCTGTCATACAGCCCACGACCAGAGTGATAATGAAAAAAAAAGAAAATGTACTGATGGTTGAGAAATGCAATATTAGCAGTCAATTGGCACTGCAGTGCAATAGGATAACCGCAATGGTAGCTGAAATGTACTGGGTGTGGGTGTTATTATATACAAAAAATAGCAATAATGAAAGGAAAAGATTATATGTTTATATCACTCCCCCTGCAATAAGAAAAATGCAATATTGGCCAATATTAGAAGTAAAATGCACTGCTATTATAAGAATAACCAATATTATTAATATAGTAATAATATAAAACCAATGCACAATTTTGTTTACATCTCAAAGCGTCATAGCTAATAATATCACAAAGTTGTAATATTTATATAGATTTTTAGAAAATATGAAATACGTAGTCATTGCTCTGTAGTCATCCAAACTTATAATTAAATATTGTAATAACCTCATAAGAATAGTTAGAACAAAATATCATGGTCATTTCCTTTACTTACACTGCATTGGACATCAGTTAGAATACCAAAGTACTCAAAAGTGTCTAAAATGTCAGTTACTTTGAAATCGGCAAAAATGAAACGATTTCAGTACTCCTACGTTAATTACAGAAACCTTTGGCTATTCAACAATGTGCACGATGCGCATTGTTGAATTGCCGTGCGCATTTCACACGCAACAATGCGCGTGAAATGCGCACGACTTAATCGTTCTATTCTCTGTCGCTCGGCGTTTCAATTTCCGGTCTCAGTTTTGATAAAAGTAAGGCTTAGCAAGTTTTAATAACAATTTTTGGCCAAATAAATATGTCTACTTGTGTATAATCTGTTCAGATGAGTAAGTTTTAAGATACTGTTGACACTTTTCAAAGACTTGGTAATATATTTGAATAGGTTTATATGTGTTTTGTATTGTTATTATACTTAAACGACTTTACAAAACGATGGTTAAATTTGTTGATGGGATTTCGAAAGGAGGGTTTGCGACGTTGTTGATGAATAATTTTCGTAAGTTGTGTGCACATGCATTTATCATAAAAAACTCTCAAACTTTGCTCCGCTCTTTTGGTCGTGGGATTATTATTGTCATAGATGATGTCATGTTGATTGCTGTCACATTTTTTACACATGAAAAAGTTTTAAGAATAAGTTCCTTTACCCTATACATGAAAAACTTTTGGTGCAGGAATATTACTAATAATATTCTCATGCAATAAGTCCCAGGGTTGCCTGATATTTCTTTAATTTTAATCATTATCCGTGTATTTTTTGCTGGTACCAGTTGTTTCAAATGAAACTGCTCCTCCAAGCATGGTCAGGAATAAAGTCAGACAATTGGTTTCTGCAACATATTACGGCCCTGTTTGCAATTTGGAAAACTTGTCTTGGTTTACCTTAGTCTTAATATTTCCCATATTAGGTTTCGATACTGATCAATTTACTCAACTTTTTTACCATGTTCCAATGAGCCAGTTTCTTAAACTTTTTTACAGCTTACTTAACACACTCATCTAAATATCAGCGTAATTAGGTCTATGTTTACTTAGGTGAACGGTTCATCTCAAATACCCGCAAGTATTGACGAGATAAGTATGGTGAAAGCAGCGAGATAACAACATTCGCTGTTTACACATTTTGGTCTCACTAAAAGATATGAATGTATGCTTTAAAATCTTTATATAGATATAGCGTATTAACTCCACTCAATTGCTGTAATGCACGCCATGATACCATTGATAAGCAGCTGCTAGTAAAAAGGAGTAGGTTTGAAGAACAGAAAAATGAACAACTCATCCAAGGCATTCAGTATTATTAGTATTACAATTATACTTGCTATCATCCCTATCGTTTACAGAAGAGACCAAACAGAGACTTTTCAGGCAAGATATCAGCTTTTGGATCAATGGCAATCATCTAAGAAACCGGATCAGCATTTGGATAGAGATCAGTTAAAACAAATTGTTACAAATCAAACTGCCCAGACAGCGAAAATTGAGGTAAGGAAAGTAATACTAAGTATAGACAAGGGAGGACCTTGGGTGCTTTCAAAGATCCACTTTAATGGATGTGAATATTCAAACTGTGACCTCATCTACAGTCCAGATAACATCAGTTATGCTCTGCAAGCCGACGCTCTTATATTCGTTCCAAACACAACGCAGAGTTTGTTACAATTTCCAAGAGCTATCCGTCAACGACAACTCTGGTTTGTAACAAGCATGGAGCCGCCAGCTTACCCTTGGCATAGATTCAACAAAATTGTCAACAACTTTAATGGAAGCATGACCTACTTACGCAATTCCACACCTGTGCAGTTTTTTTACGGGCGCACAGAGAAAGAGCGTAAACCTATTCAGCAACAACCAGCTATCAACTATTCAAAGAGTAAAACTAAAGGGGCATTTGCATACGTCTCTCACTGCGGTTCAAAACAGTATAACAGACTGCCCTTTATGAGGCAGCTAAAGAAGTACATAAATGTAGACATATTTGGTGGCTGCACCAAACAACGACCTTGTCCTTCACGATTTGACACCAAATGCGAGGCTGACAAACACTATCCCTACCGGTTCTACTTAGCATTTGAGAATTCCTTATGTACGGAGTATATAACCGAGAAATTCTGGAAAAATTTGAAGAGTGAAGGAAATTTTGTTCCCGTTGCTCTCGGAGGTTTATCAGTGCAAGAATATACGGACATTGCTCCTCCAAATTCTTTTATTCACGTCTACAATTTCTCATCAGTAGAGGCTTTAGGAAAATATCTCCAGCACCTGATGACAGATGATGCTGCCTACAACAGGTACCATGAGTGGCGTCAGCATTACTCAGTTTCATCATTCAGAAAACATCAAGCTTGTGGCCTTTGCAAAAGCATCAATCACCCTGAGTCTCTTCTCGCCGAGAGGAATAGGCAACTTGCTGATGAAAGGAATGATGAAAATAACTGCAAGAACTTGTTAATACCTGCCATCTGAACACTGCTTAGCAACCAGAGTACTTAAAAAGGGTGTGATGACATAACTGTTTTAAGTTATAAATGATACCAATGTTTAACGGTTTGCTAAACTAGTTGGTCATTTTTAGATACGTAAATTTTGTACTAAGCTTTATTGGAAGTAAACAACAGGAAAAAACTGATTAAAACTGATTTAATTAGAAAGCTTGCTTTTATTGTATAATGATATAATGATGTTTATACAATTGTCAATGTACATTTTAAACAACATTTTTTGTCTAATCATATTTATACATCACCAAAATCGTCACATTTCCTTTATATGTAAACGAGCACATAGACCAATGTCTTACCAAAGACAATCTGGCAAATCTCCAAGAAGAAAGGCCAAAAAGCAAAGTGTGCAATAAACCACAACTCAAAGCTAAGCAAGCACATATAAAGGCATCGGCAGGGCCATCACTGTAGTATAAATAAATAATACATATATAATATATATATGACTATTATAATTACTGTTATCATTATTATTACTGTTTATAAATATATATACCAGTATGTATAAATAAATAGTGTAAATAAATAAATATATATAGTGTATATTTATATATATATATGTATTTATACTTATATATATTTACTTATACGCACTGGTATATATATATATATATATATATATATATATATATATTTATAAACAGTAATAATACTGATAACAGTAATAATAGTCATATATACATTACAGAATATATTTATTGTTATATATATTTATATATATTATATATATATAATATTTATAATACATTTTATGACGTATATGATCAGTATACAAATAGCCTAATTTTAAGTTCGAGATCAATTATTGTTGATATCGTGAGATGGAACAAATTTGCCCTAATGAAAAAAGACGAAGAAGCACTGTGTTACATATACTTAGTTCCTAAAATATTTCTTAACAGAGGTATCGTAATGTGTGAGCGCCGTGCTAGAAAGAATAACTGGACACACCACACACATATAAGCATACACAACATTTGGTAAATATATATACCCTACAGGATGAAAATATTCGATGGATATAAAAAGTCGCGCTTTCGCGAAAGTTTTTTAATCACAAGGGAGAATAACTACTGCCTCAAATTAAAAACTAGCCGCTAGGCATAAATACTAAATGTAGCTGAGTTCCAAAACTATTTTTAAATCATCGCCGGGACTTTGAGTTAACCCCATTGCCAATGAATCAAACTTTTTACAAAATTATTCAAGGTTTTCACAAGTTATTCGGCATGGCATCGTCATCGCAAAAATCTCCCCTACAGTCTTTTTACATTGAAATCAACTCCATCAACCTCTAATACCAATTTTGATGACGATAATGATTCTGATCTGGACATTATGGTATGTATTTGATTTGCAGTGCAGATACGTTTTTCCATAATTAACTGCGTTAGTTAATTCTTTTGTTTAAAAACTGATTGTTTTCATTAAATACTTCAGCTATTGTTTTTGTACTTCCTCTACACTTATTAAAAAAAATTTTCTTCTTTTGTGTTTACTGCAGATTGAGAATAAAACAGAACCTATTCCGATTACAAAACGTAGAGACAAGTAGTAATATTCACCAAGGCAGGAATATTGGCAGAGAAGCAGTCAACCTAGTAATAGGTTGACTGATAGACTTCATCAACAACAACTCATTGATATCGCTGCAGCAAGCATGATTATATTATATATTCTATTTCATATATAGATATAGACTGACTGTGCCTCCGGCATTGCCGGGTATTAAAAAACAGCTTATAAACAATGAGAAATGATGAGAGTTGCCTACTACCTTCAATTAGCCTGGCACATTACCAATGAAAAATGGTATTAAGAATCAGCTTATAAACAATGAGAAGTAATGAGAGTTGCTTGCCACTTGCTATTAGCCTGACACAATGCCAATGGAAGTTCCAATAAGCTTGCTAATAAGCACTAGGCTTCTAACGACGCCATACCATGACATTGTGGCAGCGTTGTCCAGCTACAGCTATTCTAATAATAGCTATAGCTGGAAGTACTGAAGGATAGACTTTCACATTTATATATTTAGATATACATGTATATATATATATATATATATATATTTATATATATAAAAATATATATGTAATTTATATACAAGTATATATCTATACATATACTTGTATTTGGTCTATAAGGTAGGCAAACACACTCACGCATGCACACACTCGCTCGCATACACAAGCACATAAATATACAGACAGATTTTATGCCGTTTATATACGGTATGGTATGCAAAATTGTTGGGTAATATCTCTCATATAACGACTTATATCGGCAAGCAAACTACCTAGTCTCTGTGGCCAAATGGGTAGGGCGTTGGACTGGTGAACAGTTGGGTCCGAAATCAAATCTTCATTGGTACAGATTAATTATTCAAAGATTTTAATAGCTATATATATACATATACGCATTTTTAAAGCGTAGAGTTCTGTTCGAAGTAGGCCTGACCACTTATCTAATATATGTATATATATATATATATATATATATATATATATATATATATATATATATATATATATATATATATACTAGCTGTGCTAGCCGGCATTGCCCGGGTAATAGGAAAGTCTTTGGACAGAAAATTGATTTGTTTTTAAAATATAACAAAATTTGTCATTCTAACTTACAAACTACATATCATGAAAAAAATGTTTTGTTTTTTAAACAATGAGAAGTAATGAGAGTTGCTTGCTATTAGCCTGAGCGCTATCAGCCAGTACATTTAATAACGTGAGTGAACAGCTTTTCGTGACATTATGCTATGACCTATGACTATCTATATATATACTAGTTGTGCTACCCGGCGTTGCTAGGGTAATAAAAAAGTCATTGGACAAAAAATTGATTCGTATTTAACATATATAACAACATTTGCCATTCTAACTTTCAAAATATATATCATGAGAGAAGTGTTTTGTGTAGTCTTAATAAATTAATAAATTAATTAATTAATTTCAAACTTTGTCAAACAACCGTAACTTTCAAGCTTTATATTATGAAGAAATGATTTTGTGTAGAACAGGTTCTTTTCTTTAGATACATGTACATTAGACAATGTGTAACTTCTGCGAATACATGTATTTAACAGATTGATAAAAAATATGACAGAATATGGTAGTATTTTGTAGTTGAAATTTTATTAGAACAATGTCTGCCAAAGATGGTTAAGTGAAAAATTAATATTAATAATAAAGATTGGAAACTAAGTAATAGGATAAAAAACAGTGATAGGAAAATGAATAATGTTTAAACTTCAATGGCAACATTAGACTCCAATTATGTTTAAAAAATGCTAGTTGAAATGAAAAAGATAATGCAACAAACTTTAAAGACTTATATGATAAACTTCAAAAGTTATACAAAGTTTATGTCTGACTGAGTGCTGATAAGGTTCTATCCATAAATATATAAACCTAGATTGGCCAATAATAGCTATTCCCATCAGTTTCCTTGTCAGACTTAAATAGCATGACGTAACTTCATTGTATTGTACTTCATGCTTGACTGCACTATTGTTAACAATGGAGCTAATGAAGAGAAGCTGACAAAATCACATTTATTTTCACATAAAAACCTTCTTGGATACATAATCCAGTAAACTAAAGCAATTATGTGATAATATCTGATAACCACCATAGATTAAAACTATAAAAGCTATGAATTTTTGCACACAAATCATGAGCCATCCGGGCTATATTTGCCACCCTCTCCTATCCCCATTCTCTATTTTCCCCTTCTCCAAAGAAAAAGTGAGAAGGGGAAAAGAGAAAAGGGGGAAAGGAGAGGGGGACAAATAGCCCACCCACTCAAAGAGCCAGACCCTGGCTAGGTAAATAGACTAATATCATGCTGAACTAGACAAGACTAAATATGATGAGTATGCAAGCATGTCTTAAGTAAAAAATGAGACAGAATGATTACTTTACTGCTGGCTATGTAGCTGTCTAGGTCACCAAAGCTGAAGTGTAATAATTGTATCACTAGCATCGTGGATGTTACCAACTATGATGTAAACCAAGCAACCAATTCCCTAATCAAGGTTAATAATCGTGGTGGCTTGACTTTGTCTTCGCCTGTGGTGATTGAGGTTTGCAACCACAGGGAGAAAGCGTGGAGAGTGTTGCTTAGTAGTGTTGGATTAGTGAAAAACTTTCCCAGGCTAGCACTAATTGCCACTATGGAGAATTTGCTGAGATTCAACATCATGCTATTGTTTAAGTGTAATCATACTAGTAGCCTGGCTCGTGAGATAGCAAAGAGATATATTTCGATTAGGGCGCATTATGAAGCTAGGAATAGAGCTGGCACGGGTAGCTTGTCTGGTTTTGACCCATCGCGTCAGAGGTGCCTGGGTCAGGCCACCCGAGCCTCAGGTCTTCCTATACAAAGACATGGGTAGGCTTATGGCTAAACAACAGTGGTTGTATATCGCTTTTTAAGTGCGATTGAAATGAAGTCGCATGTAGTCCTTGCGCGGAAGGACCATGCGGAATAAAACAAGGTGAGTTCAGACTATATTTTTACATCTGCTACAATAGTCTTTGGATTATAGGTTTCACAACAATTTTTGGCAAAAAATAACATGCCGGTGGTCAAGGAGTTCATGAAGAAGCCAGTCACAAAAGGAAAATACCAAGTTATTTGTACAATATGCAAAAGCAAGTTAAGGTTGACTTGCAACAAAATTCACATTACGATTATTTGGTATCATAAGATTCACCATGTCTTACTCTGTTGTGTTGTAGATGTGAAATATATGGGAATGTGATTACAAGCTCTTAAAAGCTAAAAAACGAACAGTTAATCGCAGCCACACGAGACCGCCATAGTTTGGATTCGCTTTCCAAAACGGCTCAAATGGGACGTAGTTGTTACAGAATGGTTTCTGTTTACACTTTCATGCAACCTCATTTGTCGAAATATTTTCACAAATATACTTCACGCATTCAATAAAACCATGTCTATTGTTCTTATGCGTCTGTTTTATCGTCATCGTAATGGTGTCACTTTTAACACTGATATCTTATAACTTATGGTAAAAAATCAGTAAACTTTTTAACCTCAGCTCGAAGGAGTACATATCATTGTCTGATAATCCTGAAAAGCCTGTTGGTCACCTGTGATAATAGAAAAGTGCTGCAAAAATTATTTTCTCAGTATTTGGTCACGTGATCAGATTACCACTTGACGATTGAATAATGCCAAAACAAAACTGTAAAGTAGCGAGTAACTATATTTGATACGGGGTATTCGGTAAAACCCGAAGTGTTTGTCATAAACTAGTGCTACGATAAGTTTTATATTGAGCTTTTTATTGGCTTTTCAATTCACGTGAGAACATCACGTGACAAAACGATAACCAAACTGTAATGACTGCGTCAGAGAAATAAACAGATTCCAATCTACGGCGGCTTTTCGTTTTTGAGCTTTTAAGAGCTTGTAATCACATTTCCACGTATCTGCCACCTACAACACAACAGAGTAAGACATGGTGAAACTTTTGATACCAAGTAATTGTAATGTGAATTTTGTTGCAAGTCAACCTTTAAGCTAAAAAGAAGGGTTCATCTCAATACTATTGAGGCATTTACAACGATGGCGTCCTGAGGAACTTAAAAGCGCGTCTAAGAACCTTCAATCCAGCAAATTTATTTTATTTTTAGTTTCTTTCACTAATACCAGAAGTTTTAGGGAAGTGATGGATTTTTTCTTTCCACTATGCTGGGTTATCTATTCCTATATTTGTAAAAAATTTCTTAACTAATCTTTTGTTGATTATAGTAGCAGTTGAAAATAAAATCTGTAATAAAAACACTAGCCAAATCATGCCATTAATCTATCGCCCATTGAATAGCATTGATCCACCAATGTCTAGCCATAAATTGTAGACTGCATCTATAAACCAAGCCACAAAATATAATGATTGGTGTGATAATGGTTTCTTTTATCGTAGTTTATTGATGTCACTACATTAGGCTGTAATAGAACTATCTCTTAACCTTAAATGAATAATAAATCGCACGTGCTGACCCGGTCCGACCCGATCTTGGCCCTCATTGCTGACCCTGAGTCTGGTCCGACCCTGCATTCCTTGGTCATGTTCTAGCTCTAGCTAAGAAAGCCATTGAGTCTATTTCCCTGATCAGATCAAAACTTCACAGGCTCATCACATTTAGTCATGTTTAGTTCAAAATGATATTAGTTTTTTACTTAGCCAGGGTCTGGCTCTTCGGGTGGGTGAGCTATTTGCCACCCCTCCCCCCCCCCTCTCTCCTTTCCCCCTTCTCTCTTTTCTCCTTTTCACTTCTTTTTTGGAAAAGGAGAAAATAGAGAATGGGGATAGGAGAGGGTGGCAAATATAGCCCTGATGGCTCATGATTTGTGTGCAACAATTCATAGCTTTTATAGTTTTAATCTATGGTGGTTATCAGATATTATCACATAATTGCTTTAGTTTACTGGATTATGTATCCAAGAACGTTTTTATGTGAAAATAAATGTGATTTTGTCAGCTTCTTCTCATTAGCTCCATTGATAACAATAGTGCAGTCAAGCATGAGGTACAATACAATGACGTTACGTCATGCTATTTAAGTCTGACAGGCTTTTTCCCTATTGGCCAATCTAGGTTTATATATCTATGGTTCTATCTAGCACATATGACAAAGAGAGAGATTCTGAAAGTTGTATAACCAGAGAGCAGAGAATATATTAGAGAAGATTCTGTCAAACATCGCAGCAAATGCACTAATGAATTATGAATATGCCATTAAATTTTAGATGCACATTAAAAGACAATGTATACATGTACATGTATATCACACAGGCTATATCACATATGCATGAAAGAGTTCAACTATCCCAAACCCTATGGTAGTTTGCGATCACGAGGTTCCCCTTGCTATTGTACCAGGAAGACTAACACCAGCATATAAAACAAAGGATAAAATTAACTATTTTGTTTATATAGCTGATCTAAAACTGTACGGGAAACCATGGAATGATATGGACTGATATGGAAACATTTATATTTATTGTGAAGGTATGCAGTTCTAACAATGGAATGCAGTCTAAACTAGATCAGTGTGCTACAATCATGTTGAGAAAAAAAACTTATTGGAGGGAAGAACGGTGGTATAATTAGAGAGGTTTGAAATGCAAAGAATAGAGAAAAATGATGAATGTAAATACGCTGGAATTTTAAAGGCGGCTAGCATTAGAGACATTCTAGTGAAAACACTTCATGAATATTTCTAAAGACTAAGGAGGTTTCTGAAAGCAAAACTAAACTTGGGAAACTTGTTTAAGGTTTTCCACTTGTAGAGAGTATTTCTCTATAGATATGTAAATGAAATATTGAAATGGAAAAAAGAGGAGCCCAGGCAAGCAGACTGGAGGACAAAGAAATATATCACAATGTACAATGATTTAGATGGATATGTAGATAAAAATGCATATACAAAAATAAATGTTTAACCTAGCAGTAGCTATTAGATGGAAACTAGACTATTATATTTTCTTTTTTTCCTATGCTCTTATTATGCTCTTATATATCTATAAAAAGAACTAAAGCTGGAAGTGATAGAAATAATTCCAATTTAACTGTTTCAATATCATATGTATATATACATATATGTATATATATATATATATATATATATATATATATATATATATATATATATATATATAAATTGTTTCCTCATCCCGGATACCCCGTATGGGTGGTAAATTCTGCTCTAATTCGGGTCTCCTACCAGAGACCTGGGAGTTTGAGCACTCGCCTCAAGATCTTAGCTGTTCCCAATAGCGCACTTTTCTGCAACTCACCTGAGTTGATTGTTGTTGGTATTTGGGCAAGCCACATTTTATGCGCCGGTGTTATTGCGCCCAATGCCCCAATGACAACTGGGATTACAGTTGTTCTTACATTCCAGCATTTTTCAATTTCTTCTCCAAGAGGAAGATATTTCTCTACCTTTTCTTTTTCTTTGCTGGCTATATTGTAGTCATTTGGGTACTGATATATCTATTATAGTAGCCCTCTTGTTCTCCTTGTCTACCACCACTATATCTTGTTGGTTTGCTAGGACATGCTTGTCAGTTTGGATGTAGAAGTCCCAGAGGATCTTAGCGCGGTCATTTTCATTGACCTTACCACGAGCTTCCCACCATATATATATATATATATATATATATATATATAGTCAAATTAGATTGAATAGGAGGCCACTTTGGAAAATATATCCACGATATAGGGCTTTTGGATAATAGGAGGCTTCTGATAGGAGGCTTCGCTAGAAACATGCTTAAACAACTCTACTCGTCATGCTGATCGCATACGTATCTATTTTGCATTTTGCATAAATTTTGCCGGAGAGTTCAACATTTTGGAAAATTTTGCAGGTTAGGAGGCTCTGTAGTTTGAAATGGAGGACCTCCCATTAGCGTAAAATTTGAAAATTTTTATACAAAATTTTGAGTTGTCTTCTCTTTTGCAAGAGAAGTTATCTTCTCATTAAATTCAGGGCCTCCTATTATGTTTTTATATCTTGAATTAGATAGTCCTAGTTCCAAGCTCTACTTCTTTTCTTTTTATATAAATTTAGCTAACTATGATATTTAGTTTGGTTCTTTTTACTTGTAATGAACCTTTATTGCATCATTTAATTTTCTATCAATTGGTTAAAAAGGCAAACTAATCCCTGAAACCCCATTTCAGGGATTTTGCCAACAGAACCTAAGAAAACCGATTTGCAGGCACATCTGTGTGTGCTTTGATCTAAAGTTTATCACACATATTATTCATAAAATTGAAAACTTATGCTTTCCCTTAATAGCTTGTTAGTGGGCATGCATGGCAAAAACAAGCACTTTGTCCATTTAAAAAAAGTTGTAATAAGTTGCTATAAAAGCTAGGATGGTATTGACATCAAGTAATTGGTATTGAAACCATCCTAGTTGTCAAATAGAAAACTTAAAACGTATATTAATTAAAACAGTGCATATATTCATGCTGCCAAATATGCCTGGTAGAGTCAGAGACACCCAATTTTTAAAACATAAATGTCAAACATGGGAGATTTGCATACCTGTGGCCACATTTATTACTTATACAATTTGATTTAGTCAATTCATTGCTACTGAGGCAAAACTGGGAAATATAGCATATGTGGGGCCCTTTGGATTATAAAAGGTTTCAGATAAGAGCTTTCGATGAAACCATGCAGTAACATTGAACACACTGTGCAGATTGCATGCATGTATATCTAACTCGCATTTATCAACATTGGTCAGCATATTTCTTTAAAAAAAGCCCAAACTTACTCAAAAGGAAAAAAATTGACTCTTTAAGCAACCCCGTCAAGGAGTTGAGTTTACAGAAAAGGAAAGCTCAATATAAGTACGTCAAACAAATTGCTCAAGTGAGTGCAACGGTGACAAATAAAATATTCTTAAAACACAATGAGTTTGTATAAATCTAAAAGTCTTTAGTGCAAATGGAGCAACCTATCAAAAGCAGGCCAAACAGCTGTTACATTACCAAAAGATTAAAAATCAAAGCATTCACAAGAATACCATAAAACATTTATCAACAAAAGTGGACTATTTTATTTCTGTCAAATAAAGCTGTAGAGCTTCAAAACACTGAGCTCTATAATTGTCTTGCAAATTGTGTGACCATCTCCTGGCACCTCGAGTATAATGTGTGAAGTTGTGGTAGCTGTAACTAATGGCTCTGCAGAACGTTTAAAATATGATTTTAGCTAGAAATCTTAGAAGCGATTCGCAAGAGAACTTTGCTGATTGTAGACACGCCCAGCTACAGAAAGAACTTTAAGGTTGGATGTCATTCCAGTCACTGGATGCCTTTTTGGAAATTGAACATCAACTTGTTGTTTGAAGGTTAGGCAACCTAGACCACTTTGCCTCCACTGGTAAATATGCTGCTCTACCTGCAAAGAAACCAGTCATTAACCTGTTAGTATAGTTAAAAATTAGGAGAATGTTGAACACTACTCATTTTACAGACTTTCCCAAGATATCAAACCAGCTTTAAAACAATACTGACTAAAAAGTGTGCTCCATCATGTTGTTTTAGAACGCTTAGGAGATTGGCCAGAAACTTGAAGAGTAGGCTTTTGCAGCTAGCTATATTGGTGGCTGTACTAAATGTAGGTCACACAGAAGATGCTTTCCTACTGAAACTCTGCATAATTATGTTTGCCCTAAAGAGATTGCAGTTCTCACTATGTTGATGTTTTGCCTAAAAGAAATAAACCTAGTAAGCCTTAAAAAATTCTTGTTTCGATGTTGTTAACACAAGTTAACTCAATAAAAGTAAAAAACAACAAACATTATCATTAATGCTTTCTTTTAAGCTAAAGCTTTTTTGTCAAACTATTAGGTAAGAATGGTATCTTTTAAATATAAAATGTAATGAATAGTTGGGTTAAGAAAAGCTTTATTTTACAACCTAATAATTACAGCGTTGCCATTCCTCTTATTTCTAAGCAAAATGCACCAAAATCTACAAAATTTTACACATTCAGCCTGTACTGTGATGAGAACCGTGTCTGTCCATATAAAGCCACCGTTGGATAATGGAAAAAATATTGCATCCCGCTGGATTTGAACTGGCAACATTTACCTTGCTAGACTGACACTACAAAAACTATGCTAATTAACCTTGTAATAATTTACAATATTTGAATGCATAATTATTGCAACTGATAATCTTTTACAGCACTCTACACTGCCAGGGTATTTGTTGGTACAAGCCAAGTTGATTCAAATCTTGAGCTGAGTAAAATTCCTAACTGTCTACACGGTCAATTTTTTCCATGCACAGATTGACTATGAATTGTATAAAAGTCCCTTTTCATTCAGTTGGCCTTTAACACTGTAAGGTTGGTGTGTATGAATATGCCTTTCACTGCAATGCATACGTGTACAAATTAAGCATAGGGTTACTGCCAGGTTACTCTGCAAAGCAGAGTTGTCCTCTCATGCACTCCAAACAAATCCTAAATATTTAGGATTATACATTATTCATTAATTATATAGACATTATTGAAATTCTTTAAATAGTTTAGAAGTTTCTATTAAAGCAGATTTTCAGCTTTTGTTTACACCATTTAGTCTCTGCTTATATGATAAAGCTACTCTTTGCCATTAGCATGTCTGTGCAAATGCGCTCGTTTATAACAGTTCATCTTCGTAGACTATTTGAGATGATCAAAATAAATTCTAGCTCAGCAAAAAATTTAATTCTGATGCTCATATCAACTGATTGGACAATTAAAAAACATTCAGTTTTGAAGGTAGTAAACATGAATTTGGAGATCAAACAGAAGGTGAGGTGAATAAAAGCCACAAGAGACAGACTGCTACTTGTTGCGGCTAGCTAACAAAGTAAAATCAGTGTCTGTATGACTTATCATTTATCCATCGTCGGGAAGAGCTTGAGAGCAAGATAGATTTTGATGAGACTAGATATCATGACATTCAGCTTGGTATACAGACGGTCCCCAACCTACGAACGAGTTACGTTCCGAACAATTGTTTGTACAGTGAATTTGTTCGTAAGTTGCTTCAGTGCTATATTTTGTATTATAACTTATGCTTAAGGCCTACATGTATATAAGTATATTGAAGGTTTATATTAGTATGTTTAAGGCTTGTATAAGTAACCTGTAAATTGGTTTGTACTGAAAAAACTTTTTAATAAAATGGAGAGAATACTGTGGTGGACGCCAGGCCATGACACAGCATTTCTTATTGATCGTATGTGTTGTCCTTTTTTATTATATCGTTGATTTAATCGTTATGCTAGAACTTATCTTTGTTGTCCTTTTTATGTGTTGTCCTTTTATTATACCGTTGTTTCACTCGTTATGCTATTGTTATATCTGATATCATGTTATAACACTATCATTTATCGTCACTTTTATTGTTGTCATACCAACTCGCTAGCGGTCCTATTTATTCACCTTGTTAGCCGGTGTTCTCACCGTTTGCCGTTAGGACGGAACAGTTGATATTACTGAATATAACGGAGCGCTCTCATTTATTTGAGCAGAGCAGATAGATGTACGCTCCTCGAATAGTGAAATTTCCTTCGCTAATAAAAAAGCTGAATGGGACTACACACACTCTCTTCTTTTTATTTATTAGTCTAGATCGTGCCAAGTAAAGGTCGGCAAACTCCTTTACAATACATACAGGAAAAATAAAAAAGTTCTTTGCGCACTGGAGATACGTTTACGCACTTATGCACTGCAACGAACTGGGCAGAGGAAGGTGGATGCTGGGTGATGCTTCTATGTAGCGCCTCTTTCTGCCGCTAATAAATCGGTAATACCGTCGGTATTATCGATGAATATACGCGCAGACCTGTTCGTATGTACCATTGTTTGTAACTCGAATGTTCGTAAGTAGGAAACCGTCTGTATTAACACTCCAAAGCTTTCACTGATAGATCCCCTTCAAATATTTCTGATTTCTTGCGAGGCGAATCATTTTACATATTTTTGACAAAAATGACAATCTCTAATGACAAACTAGTTTAACAATGTATTGGTATCTATAATAGCGAACCCTATGCATCTTATCATTGCTCAAGTTTGGCAAGAATGTAAGCGATATTTTTAAGGACAACTATGAAAATTTTGTTAATAATTTTGGGAACTTTCACCAACTTGACACTTTACCCTATATGGCATTACTTATGTTGGTCAAACAAAAGCTTTACATAAATTCATTACATTGAGAGGAATTTGCGTTATAATAGGTATACATGTACATTATAGCAAAATTTTCTGTACAGCTATTTCAACCAGATAAAAATCTGACCTATGCCCATACTACAAAAAATTCATAATTTGAGTTAAAATACTTGGATTTAAGTTAGCATATGACCTAAAAGTCAATGAAAGGAACTTAAGTTTACTTTTCACATAGGAAACAAATACATTATGCTTATGAAACAATGCAAGTGTTTTGGCCTTAAAGTTTGGCTTATTTATGTATATACTTAAAAACATTACTTTTTATTTTGTGGGTTTTCACTGTCCACAAAAGACCCTGGTCCCCGTTAATCCCGAAAATTGAATGGTGACTGCAGAAAACAGCTATGACAGGCCGAACAGGATTTGGAACAAAAGGTACATTTCTCACAAACAGAGATTGTAAATGGTACAAAAATGCAAGTTAAGCAATACGAGTGTCATTCAGAGTTTAAAAAAAGCTATAGCTTGTTGCATACTATTAGATACATTGTCCAAATACATATTATTGAAATTTTCGGACTAGCACAAAATTTTTTATCTCAATATTTGTAAAATACATCTAAAAAAATATGGTTTTTCACCAAGGTTCATTCTATGTCACTCAATATTTTGGTGTTTTGACACCCTAATTTACCTTCACTAAGTTCCTTTGTCCGCTCTCCTCTGACCAGAAACCTCCCCAAATATGTAAGCTTTTGTAACCTTGAATCGCCAATTCTTTAGATAACTTGTCTAGCACCAGAGTGGGTGCAGAACATGTTATAGCAACACCCTGCAATTAGTAATAACAAAATTGAAATATCACATTTTTTGAATGAATGATTTTCCGATTTAAATTAAACTCTTTTCATAGCTAATCAATTGAAAGCTCATTGCTTGCTGCAAAAAAAGGAAAAAACTGAGCAAGCAGAAGTGCATCTGATATTTTAGCTTATGACTCTCAATCCCCGCTTTGATATTTGTCACCATTGTGATTTGTAGGCAATAGAAGAACGCGAGTTAAGCAATGTAAACACATTCATATCCTATTAAAAAAAAGGACTTCAAATATTGAGTGGTATTTCAAAAGCAATTACTCATTCGTAAAATTGATAGTCAGTAGTCTGACCCTGATCTGGACTTGGCTTTTAGATATTATTGCAAAGTAAAGTTTAGAGCTGATCACCATAGGTTTTAACTGTGAGTTTCAGTTCCTATCCCAGACACTATGCTTACATATAGTCTGTACAAGTGCTATCGTCAGTGGACAGGCAACCAGAATGCAAGAACATGACAACTATAAACATGCAAGGGTGAATAGGAGCTGTATACACAATTAAAATAAAGCAGTTATTTCACAAGGCATAGTCCAATTTGTAAAACGGAATAACTAGTAAATGACATTCAACTAAATTGTTGTTGATGACAGCTCTGCACAAGCTTCAGCTAAACATTCACAGATAATAATTACATAAGAAAATACACAAACTAAAAAGCAATTATACTTAGTCAATACTAAGAATGATTATGACGTTTAAGAATATTAATCAAAATTACGTACAGTGGCACTCGCATACCGTTGTTGCTTGAAAGGTATGTTTCCAAAAGAAAATCTTGTCATTTTTCTAAAAGATTACTAATGCTTAAAGGTTGACTTGCAACAAAATTCACGCTACAGTTATTTGGTATCAAAAGATTCACCATGTCTTACTCTGTTGTGTTGCATGTGCAATATATGTAGAAATGTGATAACATGCTCTTAAAAGCTCAAAAGCGAAAAGTTAATCGCCGCCATCACGAAATTGCCGAAGATTAGAATCCCGTTCCAAAAATGGGTCAAATGGAACGTAGCTCAACAAGATGGCTTCTGTTTACACTTTCATGCAACCTCATTCATTCAAATATTTTCACAATTACACTTCACGCATTCAATGAAACGATGTCTATTGTCTTCAAGCATCTGTTTCCTCATCACTGTATTGATGTCACTTTGAGCACTGATATCTCAAAACCTACCGTAAAAAATAGTTTAATTTTTAACCTTAGCTCGAAGGATTGCATATCATCATCTGATAAGCATGACAAGCCTGTTGGTCACCTGTGATAGTCAAAAAATGCTGCGAAAATTATGCGCGCTGTTTGGCAGGAAGCATGGGTCACATGATCAGATTGCGACTAGACGATTAGATCAACCCAAAACAAAATTGTAAACTAGCGAGCATCTATAATTGGTAAGAGCTCTTTGGCGAAACCCAAAGTTTATGTCATAAACTAGTGCTACAAGAAGTTTTATATTGAGCCTTTTACAGAACTTACAATTCATGTGAGAAGATCACGTGTCAAAACAATAACCAAATCATTTTACTATGTCAGAGAAATGAATTGATTCCAATCTACGGCGGTTTCGGGATCGCGGAGATTATCTGTTTCTTTTTTAGCTTTTAAGAGCTTGTAATCACAGTTCTCCATATTTTGCACCCACAACACAGCAGAGTAAGCCATGGTGAATCTTTTGATATCAAATCACCATAATGAAATTTTGTTGCAAGTCAACCTTCAACAAGCAAAATGATAACAAGCTCCAGTACCATGCATTGACAACTTGGGCAGCTAAGTCGTACATGCAAATCAGATGAGTATTTTACGGTATTTTGGAAAGGCCAATAATTAACCAATATTTGAGTTTTCATCAAATTAAAGTACATTTAATGGGCCATTTTAGCAGCGCAAAGAAAGCACATTTCTGATGACCATTTGCACCAATTTAGGGCAGGTAGTAGGAGTGAAACAAATTGGTTCGACTTATTTTAGTCAAAAATGGATACAAGTATTAGCCAAATGAAAGTTTGTTACGGAAAGTTCTATCATAAGAACATAATTTGAAATAAATTCTATAATAAACCTCTTGCAGTTGCTTCATTTTGTCCTGCAAACACATTAAAATCTGTAATAGAAAACAAGACACCTATACAAAATCAAAACTGGTAGTTAATTTCTGTTAGTGATGACATATTTTTTATTGTAGTTCTACAATAGCACTATAAGTTCCAAACAGTGCATTAACTATTAATGTGTCATGATCACAGAATTCATGGTAAGTCGGGATTACAAGATTTAGCAAACAAAATTTTGATTCTAGCCTAATTACAGCAGATTATATGGTCAAAAAACTGAAGAACGTTTACCATTAGTGCAAAAACATAGTTCCAAGAAAACTGGTATTAAAGTTTGAGAAACGAAAACCAATGTAAAGTTTTGTTTACATTTCAACATGACATAGCAACCAATATCAAGATATTGTGATTTATCTAGATTTCTGTACTTGGATCCAAAAACCTATGCTGAATTTAAAAATCTAAACAGATTTTAGCTGGTTGTCAAAGAAATAGCTGTATATTTATAAGAAAGTGTATTACTTATTTTTGCCGATATAAAAAACAGCTTGATTGTATCGCGATATTGGGCACACCCAAATCATCAACCAAATCTTTAGAAAATTAACAACAGTAACATATTGCACACCATCGGTCACTATATACTTCGACCTTGCAAACTCGAATAATTATTCTCATAACTAAATCTGATTATAATTTCACAAAAATTGAATAATTATTCTTATTATTAAATATTGTAGTAATCTTGTAAGAATCGTTAGGAAAATATCACCACAACTCCCTTTACTTTCACTGCTTTTGACATCAGTTAGAATACCAAAGTACTCATTACAAGCGTCCAAAATGTCAAAGTTACCTTTAAAATCGGCAAAAAAGAAACAATTATTTTTAGCGGACACCATTTTTCAGTACTTCTTGTTTAGCATAGCAGCGGTTTTAAGTTTTTTTTCAATGGTAAAATACTTTTATTGGTTAAACTGACTTCAGATTCAGAAAGATCACTCTTTGATTGGTACAGACCTACAGGTTACAAAATTTGTTACCAATATTATAAGTTCAGTTGGTGCAACTTCAAAGTCGAATAATTCAACTTCGTGATTTGCGACTTAACCATGGTTTCTGTGACCGCAACCCATATGATCTACCTGCTGATAACTTCAACTCCTTTACTACCAAATGGATCTCTCTACCGCGACATAAGTGTTTCGTGAAACTTATTTTCTAAAAGAGTGTATAAATGGTTATAACTTTACACCCCAATTGTTTATTAACAATATTTTTATAGCAAGTTTGTCAGCATAAGTTTTTATGTTAGTTCATGCCCCCAAAAATATTACAAACGAGTTGTCGAGTGAGAGGGACCACTTTTCGTCCATTTTGAAATTACTGTGAGGTAAGCACAAAACTCTAGTCGGATGATTTATGAATATTATTAGTTTACATGTTAATTAATCTGATGAACATAATTACTCTCATTAGTACTAATGCTCAATAAAGTTGCTTAGTCTATAGATCTGAAGTTAGTAACCATTTATGGCTGTATTGCTTCTGAAATTACTGGTCATCAGTAAGAAGATTTCATAAAACAAGTTTTTGCAAAGCAAAACTATGCTCAGGTTGTAAACGCATTCTTATTTGCTCAACATATGCAAATAATAGCTTTTTTCAATCAGGTATAGATGTAATAAGATAATTTACTAATTAATCAGTAATCGGAAACAATTTGTACAAAAGCTTGCTAAAGCCGCATCATGCAGCACTTGGCCATACAGAAACACACTGCCAAACGAGCTGTACTATTGGTAGTTTAAGAGTTCACACTGAAACAGCTTCAACATAAAATTAAGACATAAGAAATCAGTGCAGAAACTGCTTCGTATTACATTTACTTTATGCCTTGTTGTAATTGAGCATCATTACAACAAGGCATGAAGGATGCACAATTAGGAAAAATGGCTGCAAGATCAAAATTTACCAAGTCTTTAATTTGTTAATGAAGCCGTGATAAAAAACAATTTAGACAATTTATGCAGAACTTAAATGCAACTGCATTTCATCAGCATTTTTATAAGCAGGCTTAGTGTAAAAAAAAACAGAGTAAGAGCCATACTACAAGTTCATGAAGTTTTGAACAAATTGTTACTTTACCCTTCAATATGTTGTAAAATGCTAAGACAAGGTTAAAAAATTATTGACGCTGTTGGAAGAGAGAACGTTTCAAATGCCTCTAGATTTCATAAAAAACAGCTAAAAATGATGGCCAGGGTTCTTGAGGACACTTTTATTTCTATGAAAGATTGGTAGATAGAACATTATTACACAAACAGACAATTCCAGAATTAAAGCGCAAACATTGTGGCCATAAAGGGTAAATAAAAATTGTTTCAAAGTAAAAGCCAAAAGGCTATTGTGCCTGGTAGTGGTAGCATCATTACCATATCATTTTTCTATTGAATAACGTAATACACTTTTTATTAGAATAGAACAGACTTTGGTACATTAATTTGTCCTACATGTGATGGCTCTTATTAAAAACCTAATTTTCACCAATGAAGTGTGCCCTCAGATTAAGATGACCTTATTTATGAACCACACCGCCTATCAGAGTTTTTTAACATACACATTAATCAGCAGAAGGTTTTACGCCTAATGTTACCGACAAAAAATCTAAAAAGTGTGTTGCAGTATGAGCTTGGTCAGGTTCTCATCCTCTTTTGCTGATACAATAGGTAGCAATCAGTAGTCCATTTTCCAAAGGTTTATTTATTGCCCATTTCTAAAACCTTGGTAGCTGTAAAGGTCTAACACAGCTGTTTATTGCAATAATAAACTGTAAAAACAAAAATAATGATTCTCAAAAAACTTTGGTCGCTGTTGGCTGTTAACATGTTTTCTATTAGTTAGATGCAGGATGGCGATTGGTTTTTTCCTGTTAGGTACACATATGACCGGCTAACTAATTGCCTACTCACTAATAAGAAATGTTTTGTACAAAGATGTTTTAGCGCATTGCTCTTGGTTATAAGCGTACATTGTGCTGAGCTGCACTGCGCAGGCTGTTGTACGCACTCAGTTAATGGACTAGACCAAAATCTGATTGTGTTTTAGACTTTTTCCATTCGGAAAACCCAGGCTACACTCATTAAGAAATACATTCAATCTTTAAAAAATGGTTAATATTTTAATACTTTGATATTGTATTTGTACAATTTAAATATCAATTGTACATGCCACTCCTTACATGGTTATTTTGCTTCATAACTATTGTTTTACTGTTTTTGCGGATTGTCAGTGCTATAGTATTTTAGTGTAGCCAACTACCCAATGTAATGACTGCAGTCTCCAGAGCTCACTTTAGTCATCAAAACCCAATTTAATTATCAGAAGATTAGGACTACAAAAAGTAGAGGACTCATCAACTTACCCTTCAGTTTTTCAAAACACTTGTAGGCCAATATGATTAGTTCTGTGAGAACATGATTAAAGAACAATAGTTCTGCGTGGTGAGCTCATCTTCGTTCTCCAGATTAAACAACTTCTACAAAAGAACAAAGATTTTAACATTGTATAAAAAAATAAGTTGATGAGGACTTTATGCACAGAGTCTCTGACCACCTTCAATTTGGTATTGGAAAAAATGTTGAAAGTGAGCTACCGTTAAACCTATATTTGAATGCACCTTGATTTGATTGGCACCGCTATTTGGGACCACATCAGGAGATTGCTTTGAAAATCGAGCGCCATCTTTTTAATGAACGCCAACTCTATTTGAGGAGGTAAGTTACCTTATCAGTATATGTATAGGTTTAGGTATATTCGCCTTTTGTGAAAATATAGCAAGGAGCTTTTAAGGTCCAAACACACTAGGCGATTTTATTGCAAGCGTCATGAGGGCGAAGATATCGCTGGTGCGTGCATAAACACACTTGAGCGATTTACTAGCAAATGATATAATGGGCACGCTCACAAACTGCCAATAAAAATCCGTATCATTAGTTTTTTCGGAGTTGTTGATAAATTTAGGCCAGTCAAAATGTCGTCGTCTAAGCTACAACATAAACAACCTCCACATTTGTTATTAAACCTATCTCCCTTTCAAAGAGTGTACACTGCCTACACTACAAGAAGACAAAAGAAAAACGATTCTTGTATTTTTAGCTGTATTGTTTTTACAATTTTTTATACATATTTTATTTTGTAGTGGTTTTTTATATTTAATATATTAAATATTTACCATTCTCAAGATGGTCAACCGGCGCAACGATTGACTCCGGATGTTGGTTTTCAACTCGGATTTTTTTAAATTTTGTTATGATGGACAGAACTGGGAGTGCTATTATTAAATTCATGAACAATTGAGTGTTCGTTCTGAAGATGTTTCGTAACAAAATAGAAAATTGGAGCTGATGTACGTTGTTGAACATCGGTAAGAAATAATTACCCGCCGTAAAATTACATTCTGGTAAGAACTAACCAATCGAAATGCATCTCGTTAGCAATAAAGTTGTGTAGAGAAATTCTAGCTTTATCGCTCTGCATGAACACGCTGAGTGAATTTTAATTAGCTCTAACGCAATACCGCTCTAATTTGTTTTCACCTTAAGAGAATGCTTCAGCGATAACACTTGTTCTATTGAGTCAAATATGCTACAAAGCAAAAAATTACTCTGAATTTGTTGTCGGGGTTTTATAAAAACACCATTATCAGCTTTTCAAATGTCTTAACCACCAGTACATCAGCAGTCATAATTAAACATTGTCCCAAAAACAAGCGGCCTCAAACTGCCTAAAATATCGTACTAATCAAACATTCCATGTTAAGTGGAAAGAAAATGGGATAAACTACAGCATTGAAATTAAAGCACTCTCACACTCACTTCATGAACAGTTCTGTCAAAAAATTTACTGATAACTCAGCTTGCACTTTTATTCCATAAGTGCCAGAGTCACATCTAGGAGCAATAGGTCGGCTTTGCGCTAGAGGACAAGCAAGGCTAAAAGTGATAAAAATTAGATAATACACAATAAACTTTCAAGTTCAATTAGTGATGAGGGAGCAAAAGTATCCTACATGGGAGCTATTGCACACTTTAAACATGATATTTGTACCTCACAAACTCACATGGTCTTTTAGAGTAAAGTAGATGCTCCTATAACGTATACCTCCTATAGCATAAATTCTAGAAAAAGTCGGGCAATTTTGTGAAGTTTTTGCTTCGTACCGCGTAAAAAACTCCATATAACTTAAAGTGTATCATCGGGCGAGTTCTAAAGTTTGATTTGAGTGTTAGTCTGTCTCGCCACACCTGCGAGAAAAGAAAGCAACATACAGCGGTGTCAGAAAGTATTTGTCCACCTCAAACCTCACTGCCCATTTTAGGTAAATTTGTTGTAGTAGTCATGTAGAGGGATTGAACCCTGACAAACCATGCATCATTTAAAAGTAAATTAACATTACATCTTGTTGACACCATCAGTAATAAAATTACGGTTAATCAGGGATCAATAATCATTTTTAGGCCAATCAATGTGAATCAGTGCTTATTAACTCATTTTCAAACGCAATATGACATTATTAATTTTCAAGTGGAATATTATCACAACAATAGAGATCCTGTTGGACAGCATGTGCAGCAAAGGTTTACAGTTTTGCTTGTTAAAAGAGGAACAGCTAGAGATCCCAGAATTCATACCAGCGTCAACATCAACCATGGATAAGAAATGTGTCAACGACCTCATCATTCGCCTGCATACGATGGGCAATCTGAGCAATGGAAAAATAGCGAAGAAGCTTAGAGTATTTCAATCAAAAGAAAATTAAGTGGAAAAGAAATGAATGCAGCATCAAACCACCAAAGATCTACCACGATCAAGGCGTTTGAAAAAACCAGCTGTCCAACATGATTGCTGGTTTCAGATTATGAACACTCAAGCGCTCGTGAGGCTTGTTCACAGCATGCCTAAGGCTGCAGAATGGTTATAGTCTGCAAAGGCTACCAGATAAAATATTAAAATGCAAAACAACCCCAATGGCTTTTTTCTGGGCCCATAACAGTAAAAGACTGTTATTTTCAATTTAGAAAATAATTAAAGAAGAGATAATAACAAAATTTGCGATGACATATTTTCTGGTATGCAGTGCGAAGTAGTAGGCAGCGGTTGATACAATAGAAGATATTTGGCAATTTTAAAATCTAGTTATTTCTATTTTTCAGCTCATTAGGATTGTTTTGATACAGGGTTTTATGTATGCAGTGCAAAATATTTCCAAATTATGATGAATTTATTGCAGTGCTACACTTACTTAAACAGGCAGACAAAGATTTTTTCCCAACACTGTACATAAAGCATTATACATATAATACATACAATTTCCATGACATTCTGACTCTTGTGATAATTTGTCTGAAGTGACAACGGAACAGAGAATAGGTACATATAGCAGTGCAATTGTTGATAAATACTTTAAGGCTATTGGTCGGTGCATCTGAATGTCATAAGTTGGAGTTGCAATCTTGAGCTCTTAAGAACGAATAGATGACGAAAAGGTACTATCGCTTTTTTATAGTGAAACTTTTTTTCTTAGTCAATTGTTGTAAGTCGCTGTCGCGTCAAACTATGCGCTCTTCATCAAATTATTGTCAAATTACCACAATCATGGTCTATTAAACCAATGAGGTTGATCATGAAAAGTTGTCAATGAAAACCAATAATACAGTTAAGGCACCGCCAATACATTCAAAAGAATTTAAGTCGGATTCTCACATGAGCGAGTTTGGAAAGGTCCTGAAATGGTTTAGACAATTTACATGTATGTTAACATTCTTATAATGAAAAATCCTTATCATGTAAACGTTCCTAGAACTGATCATCTCATTTTAGCCGCGCCTACTGTACAGTCATGTCTGATATGAGAGCAAAATGCATTCTGGGACAAAAGCTCGCAAGTTAATTTTCTTAAAGTCCTATCTCAAAAATGTTTTTTATATAAATTAACTAAAGATAAATTATTGTGTTGCCATCCTCTAAAAAACTACCAATAAGAGATATTACAATGAAAAAATACATGATTTTATCTATTCATGCTCTATACCCATGCCCCCAAGGCTACAAATACCTATGTAAAGGTTATGGTCTGCATTAAAATGTAGCAGTATTATGCACAACATAATTTTGAGTAGTGGCAGTATGCAGCAGTCCATACAGTAGCATACCGTATGGAGTTCTTACCTTTCAGAGAATCATAGCACTAATGATTGTGAGAGAGAGACCTGATGAAACACGCTTGGTACGCTACACTTTTGTGGCATCGCATAAACAAACTTAAAGTATAAATTTAATATAACTGAATTCAGCTTAATAAAACATTCTTGAAAAAAACGTTCTGATCTTATATTAGAGCTAATTCTATTTTTTCTTCATTTTAATTTTTAAATCATCTCTTCCTGGCTGGAAACTTCTCGATTTGCTTATACTCTCATTTCCAGCCAACCTTTTTAAAACAAATCTGAAACAGACCTGACGGGAAAACCAAGTGATGTAGTTTCCGTAACTGGCCTTTCGCATCTTTGGGCATTTAGTGATACATAAAAAACCACCTTGCAAGCTCGCATCTCTAATTTTCTAGAATTTCAAGGCGAAAGTGGGTAGTGAGATAGTGAATGGTACAGAATTTGTGTAAACATAAATTGCTTGAATTCTTAAATCTATTCATTGGTTATTGTTATATATATATATATATATATATATATATATATATATATATCAATATATTTATTTTGAAGGTTTGGGGTAGACTGACACAATCTTCTGAAGAATCAATTGATTTCCTATAGCCGGTTTGTGTATTGACTCGTGTTCGCTTCAAATTCTGTATCATTTACGATTTTGCTACCCATGAAAGTTTATTATAAGTTATGACTAATGTGTTGAGAGTATATGGGAGGTCATTAAGTACAAAGCCCATCAAGTCAAGTAGTCAATGATGACTTACCAGCTGTTCAAAATTAGGTTGGGTAGGTGTCTAATGACAGGGAAGAAGCGTTCAACTGACATTTATGATCTACTCATCGCCAAAATCTTCCGGAAGACAATGCAAGGAAGAGGACCTTGATGACCGCCAAGGCCTACATAGATGAAAGAACCGTGAGTCACCACCGGTTTGTATGTCAATGAATTTGATATAGAAATACATAAAGTGCTGGTCAAATGAAAAGCAATACACGAGATGTTATGGATGAATAGCTATGCAAATGGCTTTGTACTAACCCTTGGTATGAAATATTACCCAAGCCTGTGTCATTAGACAGCAACCACATTTGCTAGTTAAAGCTCTAATTTTCAAATAAATTAGACAATGCTATGTAAATACATGTAAGATAATATCATAGTTGTTAAATATAAATACAAACTTGTAAAAATCCATGATACGAAACCGAGTTTTAACCCGTTGATCCTTGCTCGATCTAATCAATGCGTGTCAGTAAACCTAGACAATATGTCCAGCAATCCGAAGTTATTAATTTTTTACCAAATATATTTAAACGTGCTAACAATGCAATGGTATTTGGTGAAACAGCAGTACAAAAAGTCGGACAACCTACAGCAGATGTCATCAAACAGAAAAAAACAGTATGTCACCATTATTCGGGCTAAAACTATAAAAGTTCGCACAATTTTAAACACTCATTAAACATTTACAGATAATATTCATCCATAGCACGCTCATCATCCTTTCATGACTCAAAATATACTGGAAATTTATATTTATTATCATAAAATTCCACATTTGTATCACAGTCATTTATGACCTACCAACGAATGAGTCATATTGATTGTTTCGCGATATCATTCTAATAAAATGTGTTATTATAATGAAAGAAGTAGATAAAGATAAGTGAAAAATGTTACAAATGGAAGTGAAATTTAGAATCTAACATCCTGCGAAAGAATTAATTTTATTAGTTTTTGCTGTTGCTTAAAAACATATTTTGTAAACAGAACCATATGGAAGCCTGTATTCCGCCATTAAGGTTTCTGCCACAGCCTACGCAATTCCGTAATACCAGCTGTGAGGGTTCAGAGGGCTAACATTGATGAGATACTGCATTATTTACTGTTTTGGTTAGTATTGTTTCTTATACCTAAATTGTAAAAACAAATGAAAAATAATTTTCTTTTGTTTTGCAGGTACAACTACAAAAACATTGACAACAAGCGTGATAATCTCAAATCAGAAGATTGGAGACTAAAATTATAAAAACACTACACTATTCTATGTCATTTTAATTGAACAAGTTGAACTGACTGAAACATGCTACATCTCCGGTGTTTTTTTTGTGTAAAACCTAACTTAAAGATGTAGTTGCGTCAAAATTTAAGTTGATCTTAAAAGAAAGCATTTTTTTTTCTCTATCAGTTGATATGTTGTTTGTTGTGTTACGCGATCGCATTGCCAAGATATTTGAAGATTAAAACCGAAAAAATCTGATCGCCGTAAAAACGCTCAGGCCACAAAAACGTGCCCAGCCTCGCCAAAAATGATGTCACGCGTTTGGCAACCTGTCTCTATCCCTCGTATTCACATCGGCTATTTGCGATAAAAGTCTAGTCTTACGCGGCTCTATTGGCATATATCTTATTTTGTATTTGCTCATGTTAGCTAGAATAAAATTTTAAATCCTGCTACAGATGCATTATTATGAATGTTTCAAAGGCCTCAAATAACGAAAATTGAAAATTTGTTCTACTCACTTTCTCCAAATGTTGTTTAAACATTTGGGTACCGACTACCAATTCTACCGGTCTACGGTAATTCTGTCAAGTCACTTTATGTAGGACGCGGTCTTTGTATCAGCAGTTTTGCAGCTACGCTATACAGCCTCCCATAAGCCCCGCCCACATTATGTCGCCTATTACATATTGCCCGCGTACTAGTTTCTTGCTAGTAGCAATGATATACATTGCTGTATATCATTGCTAGTAGTATTCTTACCGAATACTAAATTAATGAAATAAGCAAGCCACCTCTTTGAAAAGAATATAGACAGGGATAGAGTTTTAAGGATGAGAAGTCTGCTGCAAACTGGATTTGAACTCACATTCTTCAGTTCTGCGGACACCCATATACCATATCCGATTCACTACAATATTCTGCAAATCATGTTTTGCATTATCTTTAACAATATTATTTTATTATATAATTTTTACAAGCAAAAATATTTTCATCTCGGCATAAAGCTTTTATTAAAGATATTCATCAAGTCGTGGCCACTCACATAGTATTAGCTGATACAATAAGACAAATTCATCTACTGCAACAAACTCAACAAAACATCATCCAGCACGCATTCAATTCTCGCTTTCTCCTTTATGGCAGTTTCCACACTGACAAAGCTTCTTCGGCTGGTGGGACGACATAAACATTCTGTAATCAGTAAAACAAGTAAATGTAAACAAAGTAGATGCAATAAATATGTCATTCATAGATATGTCATTCTAAAGCGTATCTATTGACAGCTTCCAAATTGGGAGTTGAATAGATTGCGAGTGTAATTTTAAAAACGAATAAACATTTAATAAAGGCGCAAGTACGCCAAGCCAACGATTCGAAGCTTTGGTTCTGGAAATTAAAGATTTGCAATGATCAATCGATTTTACCCACTTCCTACGAGTGAAAATAATTTGTAATCATGACTCTAATTTACCAAAGAAAATTCGAAAAAAATATTATAGCTAGGTAAAACGGCAGATAAGCTATGAAACGATGATTGGAGATAGCAAAGAATTATCATTTTATTAATTAGTACATGTATTTATGACTATAAAAAATATTACATTTACTAAAGTATAGAAGACTCTAAGTTAATTTACCTCCATTCTGTCTTCTTCTGCAGCAAAACGCTGCTGACGCCTGTCAGCTTTGGCCATAGGCTGTCTACTCTAATATTTTACTTAAAGTTGCTCAGAAAACTCTGAGTAGCGGTCGCTCGAACTTGAAGCCATTTTAAAACTATGTATAACTTAGTAATTGTTGAAACGCGTTGAATCAGAAACAACGATGAGAATCTTCGAGACCACAGACAACGCGTTTTACGAGTGATAACCTTTATTACGGCCTATATAAAAATTTCGCACGCATGATTGGCTAACGAATCGACCTCATTTTTATCGCTCGTGGTTTCGTTTCAGATAACAAGCTTGTTACGTCACGAAATTGGCACCCGCTGGAACGTGAGCTTTTTAACAGAGGGCCTCATTCAAACGCATATATCTCTGGACAGGGTTGGTCTACAAAGACAAAAATGGCATCAAATTGTAGCTGATGTTTTAGCCTTTTATGGGTCCTAATTTCATTTTTGACGCAACTACATCTTTAATACATGACACCAGCATAGTCAGTGTGATATTTAAATGCAACTATAATTATTTCCCGAGTTGCATTAGTCCATAGCAAGCATAGTTGCTGAATATTGCACATCTTTCAAGTGGAGTAAACCCAGCACTTATACATTCTGCTCAAAGAGTTCTTGTGCCAAATCTCAAACTCGGCAGTCAAAATTCTAGCCAACAAGATAAAAATACTCAAACTTTTAAATATCAAGATTTGAGAGAAGATAATTCCCGAATTTCCAGTGAGTATAATACTACTTTTTACTAACAAAAGTCAACCAAAATACCATGAGAACAGTAATACACAGTGTGGGTAAGGTTAGTCGGCTAGGCTATTAAAAACTAGATGAAATCATAATTGTTATATACAGGGTTTAGCTTTATAAGAGGGTCAGTATGGTGTAATCTCAAGAGTTCAAAACTTTCAAGTTGGAAACATTGGAAAACATTGAAATCAATGTTCAGAGGCTAAGCATGACACTAAACCACAAAAATGTTCATTTTAATGTCATGACCAGAGCTATATTGATTGCTAATTATGATTTTTGTTATGTGGGTCTACAGAAAAAGCTATCTTAAATAGTACTCCACCCTTTCCTATTATAATTAGTTAAAACAATATGATTTTTAAATTTCTTGTTGGCATGAGTAACAGTAACAAAATAACAAGAAAAGAGGGCGTTCAGCTAAAGACTAAGACACAGTTGTTATCAAAATTATAGACCATATAATTAAACCCTGAAAATAAAATTGAAAAAGGAGTCACACTGTTTTATCTTGTCAGTACATACCTGCAACCAAAAGCAAGTCAGGCATCATAGCATCATTACGAAACACGATTGCAGAATCTACAAAAAAAAGACAATTGATGGTGAGCATGCATTCATGTTGACCAAGATAAGTTAGACCGTACATCACAAGTTAGACAAAGACACACGAGTAACGCATGTAAACAAATGCCAGCGAGGTGTTGACAGTGGCTGATGGGATTAGCCATTTCTCTGAACTAAACAATCACCAGCCACGCTATTACATAATGCCATACACTCAGCTATACACAAATGGATGTTTAAATATTGCTAGCTACTAGATTATGACCTTCAGTTCTTGAACTGGGTAATGTCTGGCTCTGAAAGCTAAAGCTTGCAAGATACAAAAGGTGTCCCACAGCACATTGGAGAACTATCAAGCAAATTTAGTCATTGATTTTGCTAATGCTGCACACAAATTTGTTGCTAACTAGCATATTAATGTGTATACAGAGAGCTTAACTTTTTTGCATGTATCTGAATCATGGTTCAAAAGCTAAGCTTGCTGAAAAATTATTTAGTAATTCATATCTACCAAAGCATTATGAATTATAGCAACTCTCGACTACTGCCAATCGCTTGACATTTCTACAGTTTCTTCGGCTTTTATGACTACAGAGGTTTTCTTGGTTTGCGATTAGGTTATCTGGAGTGTTCTTGTCCCTGCATACACATATATCTTTTTTGATCACTCAAACCTTATCTCTATCTCTTTTTCGAGTACATAGAACAATTTAAGTATTGTTCATTATATATACTTAAATTGTAATTTTACAGGTGAAAATAACTTTTTATCATTTTGCAGGTAGAACTACAAAAACATTGGCGACAAGCGTCAGAATCTCAAATAAGAAGAATGGAGACTAAAATTATAAAAACACTACACGACTCCATGTCATATTTAATTGTACTAGTAGAACTGACTGAAACATGCTACATCTATGATGTTTTATGTGTACAACCTAAATTATTACAAGACACCAGCTTAGTCATCATGATATTGAAATGCAATTATAATTATTTCCATAGTTGCATTAGTTCGTAGCAAGCCTGGTTGTTGAATATCACACATCTTTCAGTCCCAGTAAACCCAGCATTAATCCATTCTGTTCAAATAATTCAAGCGCCAAATCTCACACGCAGCAGTCTAAATTCTAGCCAACAAGATAAAAATACTCAAACTTTCTAATTACAAGATTTGAGAGAAGATAACCCCATGAATTTTCAGTGAGTTTCACTGCTAGTGCCAAACCCTAATTTGTACTAACAAAAATCAGCCACAATACAATCAGGACAGTACTACACAGTGTGGGTAAGGTTAGTCGGCTAGGCTATTAAGAACTAGATGAAATCATATTTGTTATAGACAGGGTTTAGCTTTATAAGAGGGTCAGTATGGTGTAATCTCAAGAGTTCAAAACTTTCAAGTTAGAAACATTGGAAAACATTGAAATCAATGTTCAGAGGCTAAGCATGACACTAAACCACAAAAATGTTCATTTTAATGTCATGACCAGAGGTATATTGATTGCTAATTATGATTTTTGTAATGTGGGTCTACAGAAAAACGCTATCCTAAATAGTACTCCACCCTTTCCTATTATAATTAGTTAAAACAATATGATTTTTAAATTTCTTGTTGGCATGAGTAACAGTAACAAAATAACAAGAAAAGAGGGCGTTCAGCTAAAGACTAAGTCACAGTTGTTATCAAAATTATAGACCATATAATTAAACCCTGAAAATAAAATTGAAAAAAGAGTCACACTGTTTTATCTTGTCAGTACATACCTGCAACCAAAAGCAAGTCAGGCATCATAGCATCATTACGAAACACGATTGCAGAATCTACAGAAAAAAAAGACAATTGATGGTGAGCATGCATTCATGTTGACCAAGACCAGTTAGACAGTACATCACAAGTTATGGTGCGTTTACACTGGCCAGGACCGACTCCGATTAGGTGCCAAAACCCTGACTCAGACCGGTACCTCAGACATTTCATGTATGGGTGCCGACACCGACTCCCCTTTACATTGCAACGATCGAACCATTTTTCTCGGTACCAACAGCCAATCACAGCGCTTCGCCGTTCTGACCTTCACCCAACCACGCAAAGACGAGTACACATAAAAATCAACGCGTTTGATGTGGAAAATTATATACTAGTACTACACTATTACTACTGCTCCTACTACTACCGCTAGAAGCAACTACTGAATGCCGAATGGAATCTTCCGATGACGATTAGATTGACAGTGGCCGATGGGATTAGCCTGAACTAAACAACCACCAGCCATGCTATTACATAATGCCATACCCTCAGCTATATACAAATGGATGGCTAAATAATGCTAGCTACTAGATTATGACCTTCAGTTCTTGAGCTGGGTAATGTCTGGCTCTGAAAGCTAAAGCTCACAAGAGACAAAAAGTGTCCTGCCGCACACTGGAAAACTATAAAGCAAATTTTAGTCATTGATTTTTCTAATGCTACACACAAATTTGTTGCTAACTAGCATATTAATGTGTATACAGAGAGCTTAATTATTTTGCATGTATCTGTATCATGGTTGATTAGCCAATCAAAAAAATGTTCAAAAGCTAAGCTTATGGCAAAATAGTCATTTTCTCTTAAGTAATATCTGCAACTGGGAATATTAATAATATCATTCAATAATATAAACATCCATGGTAAAAGATTTTTCTCATGTCATGCGTATCTAATATCCTTCACAAAGCCTTGTTAGCAAAGCTGATGCTACATGTAGTTCTAGAATTATACAATGTTGCGCACTTTACATCCATTTTTCGTCCTAAATTTCTATACTGAAAAATGAACTACTGCTAACTTTTGCCTTGCAATGGAAGCTTTGATAAGCATATGGTACGGAAATAATTTTTGTATGAATATTACAATATAAATTATATACCATTTCACTATTCAATTCTTAAATATCCTTCTGTAAACCATATTATTGAAACAGTTGCTGTACATTTTTAATCCCTTGAAATCTTTAAAAAGTTGAAAAACTTATCATTCGCGACCTTGAAGCTTTAATGTAAAGCATGCATCTAGCAACCAGTTAGCAAGACAACATTTTTCTGTAATCCATATCTACGGAAACATTACCAAGGATAGCGACTCTCAATTCTTGCAAATCACTTGACATTTCTACAGTTATCTTCAGCTTTTAAAACTACATATGTTGTCTTGGCCTGCGCGGTCAGGTGGGTTTTTGTACCTGCATATTTTTTGCTCCCTATAACTTTATATCTAAGCATTCATAACAGCCTTTCTCTTCTTTGATTTTCTGCTTTTCAGTTGTTATACGACTAACACATATATAAAGTCAGAATGACTGCGTTAAAAACATGAATATGAAATAAATGTTAGGCTACAATCATTCAGGCTTCTAATAAAAGTCTTAATTTTTTGTTACTTTGGATGAGTGACAACCATAAATTCTTTAGTTCAATGTAATCTCCAAAGTACATGGTAAGCCAGAGCTAAAGCATAAGCACACATACCTGCTACCTCCACTATCTGTCCTATTTCTTAAATAGAGTTTTAGCCTATCCTTGTTCGTCTAAATCAGAAACTAAAGCAAAAAGCCTGACTGTAACGAGATGGAATGAGTTAGATTTACAGCCTTACTTAGGCCTGGTTCGAACCAATATGGCATCTAAGACACGTGTGACAGAGTACCTGTTATGCAAGCGATCGCTCATGGACTACAAGCTCAGAGTGCGCGACTATTATGTCCTACAGAAAGAAATGTCGTCATTTGCGCAATTAAATTAATTTGATGCCCATACGCAGCTACACAATTTGTTTGCTTTCCAGCTGTTGGATACATAATGAGTCGAGATTACGCAGCTGTCCCCAGGTCTGAACCAGGCCTCACCTTAGCACGCGCAGACAAAGGAGTGCCACACTGATAAATTCAAGATAAGATAAACTTCACTACAGGATTTGTAAATTTTTGATGGTTTTAATTTATACGCTACCACGTGCACAATAATATATATATATATATATATACAATATATCATTATATTTTTAAAACAATAACTGCAAGAGACTTGCCAAATCATTAGTTCAAAAGGCAATGATGAAAGCGGGGATGAATTTGAGCACAAATTTAAAAAACAATATTTGCATAGTGCATAAAATGTTTTAGAAAAAAATATATTTGAAGCATATAGGTGCCTTTTAATGCTTTTTAAATGCTTTCTGGAAGGCTCACCAATCTGGTATGTCTATGAAATTTATTTTAAGACTGCAGGGCTTTCTGCAATGCTTTAAAACAGTATACAGTTCACAAGCTATCGGCATGCTTAATCCATCATGGCTAACTGATTGTCAATGACAGTAGTTTAAAAACACTGCTACATTAGGCGGCAGTAAAAACTTTTGTTAAATCTTTTCTTTTTCAGTTTAATATATATGATATCTGAGTAAATACAAGATCTTTAAAATTTATTGAAAGCCTTTTACTAAAAGCATTGGAGTAAGTAAGAATGTCAAAGTTCAGAGTGACAGTGAAATGGCATTGCCTTAATTAGTGTGTCTCTATCAAAGCCGGGCACTGCTACACTTTTGCTGTGTCATTTGCTGTTAATTTCTCTCATCCTTTGTCCACCTGGAGACACTCCATAGGTATTACGTAATTACTCTCGCATTGAGGGTCTGCTGCGCCCAATTTGAACATTCACTGATCCCCATAGCTCGTTGCTCTGGCAGTGATTATTTCTAATCACAATTATTCTAAACATAGATGTTTGGATTCATCAAATTGAAAAACATTTAAAATCTCTAATTGGAAATTATGCAACTCCTATTAAAACATACATGATAATAATTGAAAACTACCGTATGATGGAACAATCTTCTGCCAACACAATCTGTTTGAACTATTATAGCAATAACAAGTAACAGTTATTAGCGGAGAACATTGGCTAAGAGAACATTTCAGGGGTTGATGTAGATCTGGCCATCCATAGGAGCTTATTTGAGAATTGAACAATGAACCACAGTTTGAATGCCAGGAGTTCTAATTGAACAGGCAACGGCTGTCTAAAAAGATAATGAAACTTATGAAAGGTTGGGAAGTTAAAAAGGAGCCTAGCTTAATCATTCTCCAAGTTTGTGATGACAGCTCACACCTGAAAAACAGAAGAACATTGTTTGGTTTAATCCAAACTTGTAAATACTAATGATTGGATCCAATAAGCGCCCCTAGCCCATATAGGTTGCTGTTTTTTTAGGTTTGGCTAACAGCTGAAGCCAAATAAGTAACTAATGTATTATTATTATTGTACCAGAAAATTTGGCCAATATCTTATTATTGGGTTATATAACATCTATAATAGATGTTATATAACTCAATTATAAGATATTGGCCAAATTTTATGGCAAAAATTTCATTAAGAGTTGAAAAACATGTTTTCTTGAGTTGTTTGTGATAGATAGCCAAGCTACTTAATAGCAACGCAAATAAATGGCATTTTGTGCATTTCAAAAGCATAGTAGCAAGAGCTAATGCTTTCACTTCTTCATATACAGTTAGGTAGTTGGTATAATGAATCAATTTGGGAGTGGCTACCGGTTTCTGTCTAGATTGCGTAATAGCAAATGTGCTGAGGTTCTACCGTTCTGCTATGTCATACTCTGAACGTTTGCTGAGCCCTATAGTTTGTTGTTGATCTGTAGTTCATTTTCATAACAATAATTTTATGAACCTATAAATCTGGAATATTTGATATAAAAAAATTTCATTAAAGGCTTTTATAAATAGACTTGGAAACAATATTTCAGTTTGTTTTTATAACTTTTTTGTGCATTGATAAAGCGATGTAAAGTACAATCATTACAAAGCTAAAACAATCCTCTTCAATATTTCTTACTCTTACAAAAATATTACTTTCACTACCATCAGAGTCAGTGCTGCTATTTTTTGTCGGTTTAATGAAAAAAAAAGTAAATCTGAATTAGCTATAATATCATCAACATAAGTAATTATCTGTTGTCTAATGTAAGTTATGTATCTTGGTCTACTAAAATTCACTAAATGCCTCTCATCTTCAGCTCTGTTGTGATACTCTCCTTTTCTGTTAAAGCATACGTAGCTCACTGACTCCAGCAAAACAATGCTACTAGCATAACTCATCAACGACAAAAACAGATACAAAAACCACAGCATAATTGCTTTATAATAGCATACCATAACATACCTTAGGCAAGACTAACTAATGATGAAAAACATCATGAATACTTTAACAGATGATTGAATGTGAGCCAGTGCTAAAACTAATATTAATGACAGACTTAATCCTACTCTGCTTATGATAGGTAATCCAATTCACATGTATCTCGGAAGGTTCTTACATAAAACTTACACAATAATGTTGGTTTTTTTCGGTTGGAAATTTCCAAACAAAAATTTAAAATTACCTTGTGATTCAATGCTAATTTTATACAACAAATTTTGGACAACATTGTCAATACCATAAAAGTCCTAAATATCATTGGTTATGTTGTCAACGGATAATAAAATCAGGCTACTACGCAATTACTGGGAAGTTCGCGAAAATGCGCAGTCGACCATATATTTTACATAAATGAGCATACGGCAGTGAAAGCGTATACGACACTGTATATTGTTAGTCATATGTATATTTAGTGATCAAATCTTAGGAAAACCAGACACATGAGTGTACCAGGACCTTTGAAATTGAAATTGAAAATTGAAAATTGAAATCCATTGAAAACTACCAACTAAAAATGTATAATGGTAAAAATTAGATTTAAAAAAAACAAAACACCAAAGGTAATATCAATTAGCTACCTATAGAAAGCGCAACTTTGGCTTTTCCAATCGTTGAAAGAATATACAGTAGGCCTACATTACGAGCTCCTGCAGCATAAATAATATTTTCCAGTGAAGTTTACAATATATTGATTGTACAATATAAGAACAGTAAAATACATGTGAATTGCACAACCCATTCAAAGACCTTTCCAAACTGACCTTTCGGGCATACAAAGAGGAAAAACTTGACGTAATTTTTTTTAAATATGTGGGGTGTACTGTAACTGCAGTAATATTAGGGTGCATTGACAACTTTTCTCTGTTTTTGATCAACCTCATTTGTTTTTTACCATTTTTCAGTACTTCCACAATAACTTGGGGAGCGTACATCTTTGACGTTCATTTACAACGATTTACCAATTTTTCTAAACAGCAATGTATAATCTGCAAAGGAAAACTAATAACAAATATTTTATGTCTACAAGGAAACAAAACAACAAAATATTTTACAAAAGCTGTTCTGCCTGCTCATCACCTATCTGTATTCAGAGGTCAAGGTTAGGAAAAAATAGAACTAGTGATGATACTCCCACTCGTTACATTCACATTGGTGGACTTACGCTGCAACACCTGCGCCAATCAATCGCCTTTATATTTATGAACATTGCACAATTACCCTATTCTCTGTTTTGTCGGTACATCTGGCAATCTGTCACAACCAACTAGATTGCTACAAAAATTATATACATAATATGTATAATGCTATATTCACATAGTCTTCTCTCTTACATGTGAAGCAATCAATATAAACTAACGTTTAAATCAAAGTTGAGAACTTACTCGACTTAGCATGTAATATGGAATTTTTTTGGTAGTCGGAAGCAAAAACTTTACAGAAATGTATGTCATCTAGACTTTAGTTCTAAGAGGTATAGGCCTACGTTATAGGAGCGTTTACTGTATATGGTAAGAGTGATGGGAGTGATAAGAATGGCTTAGCCTTGTGGATAGTCACTCTTGTTAGTAGACTTGCGGTCTGAATGTCATGAGTCCAATATACTGCAAGGCGATTTTCTCATTGCTAAAGCTTTATCGCTATAATTTGGTGAATGAATGACAGACAGACAAACATTGAGATTCGTGTATATATATATATCTGGATTTAACCCTGCATTTATTTATTCTAGCTTGTTCAAACTGCCATTGTGTTATCTTAAAAATTCTAGCAGCAAGGCCAAACGGCTAACATAAATAATATACAAGCTAGGGCCCAGACAGTTCTATTTTCCAAACAGCTTTCTGTAAACTGCATCATCTGATTTGCTCTAAGGTCAGCATATAGCATGCATGCATATACCGTAACAAAAATAGGTATTTTTAATGTTTTATGTTTGAATGTACATGCTGGTTCTAGTAAGTGTTACAGAGCAGGCTTTATTATTCACATGTGTGTTCTACCACTCTTTAACTAGCTCTGCCTTACAAACCTGGCCCTTTAGGCTGAGAGCCACATAATGCTTATATAACGAGTATGTGATAATATTGCAAAATACTAGATAAGCAGCTGTAATAACATTGGCCTTGCTTTGACTGCAGCAGCCGTAAATAACATCTCTGTCACATCTAGAAATACTGTGACGATTAATGTTTGTCTTGCTTCATAAATAGGTGTATTTATAGGCCCGCAGGATAAACCCGGCAATCAGCTGAAACTTGACCACTCCGACCCATATTTCTCAGTCCATTGGTCACCTGCACCTAAATTAGGCAGGGCTAAGAATAAAGGGAGTAACAGACAGAAATTCGTGCCTGTCCCAGCAACTATAGGCAATGAATTGGTACACCACAATTAGCTCTAAAGGTTAGCTCTGAGGTTGATTAGGTAACATTGTTTTATGGACTGGCTTGATGATCTGGCCAAATACAGAGCTGAATGCAAGCTGATGATACTAATTAATATTGGCTTCACTCACATTTTCATTGCTACATCATCCAATATGACTAATGTTGAAGTATAATCAAAATAACTATATTATAGCATTTGTAGACTCCTCCCCTCCTGATACATGGAGTTTTTAAAGAAGGTGCAAACCAACGGTGAAGGCCTCAACATCGCTTCAAAATCTTATAAATCGCACCGTCAAATACTTCAAAACCACTCCTGTCTCTTAAATAACCCATCTAAGAACTGTGGTAACTGAAGGCCAAAACTTCATGCTGGTTGCTTTCATGACACCAAGGCCAACCTTGCGGGTTCTCAAAAAGGGCACCTGGCTCCATAGATGTTAATTAATATTGAGGTCAAGCCTTTTTACTTGTGACTGCTACATGCCAACAGACAGCGTGTGTAATAAGAAAATTGTGATAATAATTGAATTTTCGCATCTAGTTGCGTTTTTTCAACAATTCATCTCAACAACTATTAGACATGGTCATGATAAAAAACACTCTAAAATAATTTGAGTTATGACATACTAAACTTTGAAGTATAAATAATTTATTGTATTATAAACATTTCCAAGTTTTCCTAATATTTTTCAGATATATGGTAAAAGTGAGAATCTTTTTGTCCCCTTGTTAATAGATGTTTGTGTGAATCCCTGTTGCTATCTTTGTTCAAATGTCATTCATGGACAAATTAAAAGTATGTTGGAAACTCATTAAATAAAAATGAGACTGTAAAAATCAACCATTTCAGTTAAGCACACATGTTTTGGCTTTATTTTAAAAATTGGAGTTTTGCAAAAATATATTTGGCATATAATTTACCAAGTTTAACTAAAAAAACCTCATAGTCTCAGATTTTGATGATTTTTTTAATATGTTGTTGCCCATATTGAAAAGCGCTTATATCCCAAATTTTGATATTCTAGGGTCATTGGTTCAGGTGCTAAGAAGATTTCAACATTGACCATTTGTAGCCCGAGTTTGAGGGCATAGCACATCTACATGTAGCTGAATTTAGACTCATATGATCTGAAGAATATACAAGTTAAATATCTAGATTTTTGTGTCTACACAAAGTTTCTATATTTACACAAACAAATAGGTTTGAAATTTTTTGGATAAATAATGGGGGAGATAACTTAAACCAAAAAGGAACGAAAATGCTATTTTAGCGACTATTCAAAAACAATTATCCCTCCTATCATATAATTTGCCTTTGTTTCTGTTATTATTTCTGAATTTCTCCATGCCTCAGCTATCCAAAACTAGTCTCATCTTCTTTGTAGATGTATCAGGTCAGCGTCTGGAAGCCATACAAGAATAAGATCTTTGTCAAATTACTGCAAAAGGAGAGGTCAAGGTCAACCTGCGGTTTCAACAGTCGCACATTTTTCTCATGTTTTACACCAATTAGCATATGCAGATTTCATTAAAACTATCAAAAGTTTGTGTTTCAGCCTGTAAAATGCTGAAAATTGAGTTACAAATGCCCTCCATACTCCTTTAAAACTTGCCTCAATCAAATGAGGTTATCCCCCCTTGTCAAGCTTTAACTTGGCTGATTATTAGAATATTATCCTATCAAGTTCAAATATGCCGTGTAATTTTGATTTGTGTGATTGTGATAGTAATAAGCCTAAAATATTTTCTTAACTTACATTCCTCAATGTTATCAATTGTTGTAGCTTCAAATGCATATGCTTTGCCTGAGTTGGTGGTAGATGGCGGCGCCACAGCTAATAGAACATGCTCTTGTGGTACCCAGCAGATGTCATCTTGCTGTGGCCATGTGAAATTGTTTGTTGAGCCTTTGCACATGAATCTCACATTAACACAAACGTTCTCTCGATCATAGCCAATTGCCATCCTCATATACCATCGACCATCATATATACAGGCCAGATATTGTCCAGGTTGAGGTGTTAAGGTATTGCTGGTAACATGTGAGTCATCAGTCTTCCCAACTTTGTATTCTTGTAGCATACATTTTTCATCAACCAGTGGTGAAAGTTTGCAAACTTCAATGGCTGTTCTCCTGAGCGGCTTGAAACAGTGCTGGTTCTGAAAACCAATGACTCGTTGTGCTGCCTTGAACCTTGGTTTTTAATTCGCTGCATGTTCTGCGACTTCTTCAGTGAGTACATAAAACACCTCCACCCCAGTAATGTTTTCTCTAGCATACTTGCACAGTGGTTTAGCACTGAGCAGTCTTTCTTTTCCTGACTTAACTAACTGCTTGGAGTGACGGGTGGCCAGTCTCTTGACCACCCTGCGAATCCCATCTCACGGACCTTTTTCATGTGAGATGGCAAAGAAGCTCCAAGATGCTGTAAGATTGAAATCAAGCTCATGGTAACATAAGTTGGCAAAGTTTTTGTAATTCTTGTATTGGGCGCCAGATCCATCACTGAAATAATTCACATGAGTCACTTGAGGTAGGTCTTTTTAATGAATCTGATGAGCGTTCTCTGGAATGTATGTATACAATCTAAAATGCGTTATCCGGATTGTACGCTTTGGATTGTAATCTAAAAGTGCTGCAAAAATTGTTTGCGAAGTATTGGGTCACATAATCAGATTACGACTTGCCGATTAGACTAAACCAAAAGAAAACGGTAAAGTAGCAAGCATCTATATTTGATACGGTGTCTTCGGTAAAACCCGAAGTGTTTGTCATAAACCAGTTCTACGATAAGTTTTATATTGAGCTTTTTATTGGCCTTTCAATTCACATGAGAACATCACGTGACAAGACAATAACCAAATGTCATGTTTACGTCCAAAAAATAAAGAGATTCGAATCTACGGCAGCTTTTCGTTTTTGAGCTTCTAAGAGCTTGTAATTACATTTTCACACATTTGGCACCTACACCACAACAGAGTAAGACATGGTGAATCTTTTGATACCAAATAACTGTAATGTGAATTTTGTTGCAGGTCAACCTTTAAGTCAGGAAAAGAAAGACTGCTCAGTACTGAGCAACTGTACAAGTATGCTAGGGAAAACATTGCTGGGGTGGAGGTGTTTTATGTACCCACTGATGAAGCCGCAGATTAAGCAGCGATTTTGGAACCAAGGTTCAAATCAACACAACGAGTCATTGGTTGTCGGGAACAGCACTGGTTCAAGCCACTCAGTAGGAAAGCCATTGAAGTTTGAAAACTTTCACCACTTGTTGAAAAAAATGTATGCTACAAAGATATAAAATTGAGAAGACTGATGACTCACATGTTACCAGCAATACCTTAACACCTCAACCTGGACAATATCTAGCCTGTATGTATGATGGTCGGCAGTATATGGGGATGGCAATTGGCTATGATCAAGAGAACAATGATGTTAATGTGAGATTCATGTGCAAAGGCTCAACAAACAATTTCACATGATCAAAGCGAGAAGACATCTGCTGGGTACCACAATAGCGGTTTTTTATTAGCAGTGGTGCCACCACCTATGACCAACTCAGGCAAAACATATGCATTTGAAGCTACAACAATTGATAACATTTAGGAATATATGTTAATAAAATAATTCAAGCTTCATTACTATCACAATCACAAACGAAAAGAAAACAGAAAATTTGATAATGAAAGGATAATAATCAGCCAAGTTAAAGCTTGACAAGCGGGATCATCTCATTTAATTAAGGCGATTTAAAAAGGTGTTTGGAGGCCATTTGAAACTCAATTTTAAGCGGTTTACAGTATGAAACACAAACTCTAGATGGTTTTAATAAAATCTGCATATGTGAATTGGTGTAAACATGAGAAAAATGTGTGACTTTGTTGAAACCACAAGTTGACCTGGACCTCTACTATTGCAGTATTTCGACTAAGACGTTAATCTTGCAGGCTTATGGCTTCTATACGCAGACCCGATGCATCTACAGAGAAGACGAGACTAGTGTTGGATAGCTGAGGCTTGGGGAAATTCAGAAATAATAACAGAAACAAAGACAAATTATATGTTAGGAGCAATAATTGTTTTTGAATAGTCGCTAAAAAAGCATTTTTGGTCATTTTCGGTCGGAGTTATCTCCCACATTATTCTTCTGAAAATTTTCATTCGTTTGCTTGTGTAAATATACAAACTGTGTGTAAACACAAAAGAATTTATACTTCTCACTGGTATATTCTTGAATTTATAAGAGTCTAAAGTCAGCTAAATATGCTATGCCCTCAAACTCGGGCAAAAAATGGTTCAAGTTCCCCAAGTTTCATGATCAGATAACGACTAGATGATTAGAACAAGCCGAAACAAAACTGTAAAGTAGCGAGCATCTATATTTGATATGGGTTTCTCGATAAAACCCGAAGTGTTTGTCATAAACTAATGCTACGAGAACTTTTCTATTGAGCCTTGTATTGGCCTTCAATTTCATGTGAGAACATCAGTTGTCAAAACAATAACAAAAAATGCTGGACTAGCCTACGTCAGTAAAATAAATTGATTCCAGCCGGCGGCGATTAACTGTTCGATTTAGAGCTTTTAAAAGCTTGCAATCACATTTCCACATATTTTGCACCAACAACACAGCAGAGTAAGACATGGTCAATCTTTTGATACTATACACCTGTAATGTGAATTTATTTTGTGCAAGTCAACCTTTACAGCTTTTGATTAAAAGCTCTTAAATTAAAAATTAGATTAAAATTCTTGTTATATATGTTGGATGAAATGTGGTGTACTCTTGCATGTGTGACACAATAGTTATGATATAGTTAACTAAAAAATTCACAGACGTCTAAAACCATCACTTTTTGTGAGATTTACAATGTAGCTCTCTGTTTCAAAGTTCAATGTATTACACGAGCTAATTATATTTATCAAAGCGTTTTCATAAAAAGATTAAAATGTTGATATCATCGAAAATGTTGCAACTCTTACTCACTATTTATTGAGTAGGACGTACAACTAATATTGATGTAATTATTTGGCAAATACTTCCTATAAACCTTTTAAAACCAATATTTTGAAATTGTCCATTGCATAAAGTTTTAAAAATCGTTATATAATCGTTGTATTTTCCTTCTTTTGACTTTCTGCATGTTGTTTTATGTGATTTGGCTGCATGGATGTTTCAAAATTAAAATTGAGAATTTTTGATTGCATTGATAAAGTTTAGAAGAAAATGTTTACTCCAAAAAGATGTCAATCATTGCACTTCCTGTTCTTCATCCAGTGATGTCATCGGCTATTGCAGCCAAGTTGCGGTGTTATGCATATTTATTGACGTACATATTATTTGTGTTTGCTTATGAGTGTTTAGATGCAAATTAGAATGTAAGCCTATCCTTAGATACACCGCTATAGCCAGTTTCAAATATTATAAAGATAGTTTGATTAGAATTAGTCCCACTGGTTTTCTTTAAATACTGTATGAACACGTGAGTATCCATTGATAACGTGACAGTATGTCTATTTTTATAAACAACTAGCATGACTATGGATGTAATTTTTGGAGAGGTCTGAGCACTTTTTTTTGTGTGAGCATTGTAACTGGAATTGAGTTTTGTTAATTTTAATCTTAAAACATCCTGTCTGTCAGAACACCAAAAACAACCAACAAAATTTCAAATGATGGAAATACTTCAATACTTTTTGACCAACTATTTTTGAATTTGACAGGAAAAGAGGTCGTTAAGACATCGAAGCAAATGAACTATGTATTAAAATTGAGACTAAAATGTCACAAGCATCTTAATTACTGTTTAAACCGTATAATAATTGCTGACATTTCCAGAAGCACAGCAAGCGTTATATTAAAGTGTAACAGACAGCAAGGAGAACCACACGTTTTTAAAAAGCTTGTGAAAAATCATGGCAGCTTTGACTATCCATCATCAGTGGCCTCTAAGCACAAGTTGTCTTATCCTGCATATATGCACAGCTACAAGCAAGGTGCCTGGATGATTGTATTGGTAGTTCATTAGTACAGCCTTTTCATTAGCCTGTTCTCCATCAAATACAAACTCCAAGCAGTTCTACTTGTAAATGTATGAGAGTGTAAACTGATCAGTTCTTTTAAATATTTTTTACAAATGTTTGTTTGCATCACCTTGCTGATTTTCTACCCATAGTACAAGATTGCTGGGACTGTTCTTGATCAGTGTGAAAACCTAATTTTCTCAGCTGTCGCTATCCTTGTGCTTTTCCTCTAGCTGTCTCTGGCAGTGATGTTTCATGAACGGGCTGAATTCTAAAAACTTTACCTCGGGAAATTATCAAAGCAGCAATTTATTTGTAAAAAATAATTTTTTCGTTGCAACTTTTCAATATTTACCCAGTATGAAACCTTACCTATTACGCAACGTTTTTCTCAAACCTCCAACCATGGCTTAGAGCAGAAGGAGGCCCAGAATTCTTATTACAGAAAAACTGGTACCCTGTCAGTCTGGCAAGCTGAATTTGTAAAATTATTGCACATAGGCTATGGGCCGAGCAGGCAAAACAGTTCTAGAAATGATGTTCCTTTGGCACCCCATTTTGGTGGCATTTTCTGCAGTGATTTAGACTAATTTTGGTATGGAGAGCTCAAAACTGAAGAGTTGCCGCAGCTGCCATTCCCACTTCTATGATAAATTTGATAAAAAGAATATATTAGGATTTATCTCCCCTGTAAATTAAATTATTTCCATAGAAGCGTCAGATTTGCAACTTTTTATCATAATTATTTTGCTGTAATTTAGGATGCCATTGGTGATGTCGAAATTTATCTTCTATCTATTTTCGAACATTCCATATCGTACTATTGTTACACCCACATGTAAACTATATACATGTATATATGAATATGTACATACATGTATGTAAATAATTGTATGGTTTAATAGCTTTATTTTACAAAAACTATTCAAAACACTATAATTATGTTTTATAACCTGACACAGATTAGTTATGTTTTATTACCTGACACAGATGAATAATAGAAAATAATAAGATACAAGATAAGTGCATTCACTGTTTGAGCTTTGACATGATTTGTGTAGCTCACATACATGACTCTCAAAAAATTAACTTAATAAACATTGACTAGTCACTGTCTAGAAAGCTGGAAAACACTTTTAAAGAGCCTGAATGGTCTGTTTCAAATAGTGTACGCTTCAAGTTGTCTGCAATCGCTACTAGATTCACAGAACATATGCCATCAGAGACAAATAACAGCAAAATTGAGCTTGTTATGAGAAAACACTGTGAGGTGAGTGAGTATTTCAGAAGTCGACCTTCAGCAGGTAATGAAAGGACTCTGGGAATCATTTAAGTTTCAAAGCGACTTTATTCTCTCTGTGAAACCTACACACGCAGACTCTATGGCCAAGGAGATAGCACCCAGGAAAATGGTACAGACTTCAACTGACTAACAGACCGGCTGTTTGTGTCTAGGTCTAAACCAGTCAGTCCCTCCCTTCAATCGCTGAAAACCATGTGCATTGTGTCAATTATGTAGCAGCTATACATACATGTATATGGAAAGGGTCAACAACACAACTTGCCAAAGCACAATTTCCTTCTTTACATCGGTGGATACTGGGTAAGGAAAATGATGAGTATGCAGTAAAGTGTCATACCAGAATTATCGCCCCACCTGAAATTCTACAAGCTGTTCTATGGGAGTGTCAAAATCCAGGTTCCGAGGGAACTGATGTGCCAGTATCATGGCAGAGCTGCCTTACACAGAGCTTTACACATGCATGCACTGAAACAAAACTGTAGCAGGAGTAGCAGAAGATGCCGATAGTGAGGAAAATGATTAAGAACTAAACATATTGAACAAATAGTTAGGATATGCGATATTTTGAAATATCCCAGCTCGTTTTGTAAGACTGCTGATATTAGCTGTTAATAATACCACTAATAATAATGCTAATAATAATCACCAATTATTATATTCTATGATTCATCAGTTTCAGGTTATAAAACATAATTAAAGAGGTTTTGAATTTTTTGTGTAAAATAAAGCTAATAAACCATACAACTATACACACATTTACATTTACATATACGTATATAGATGTTTATAGTTTACATGTGGTTGTAACAATCGTAAGATATAGAAAGTTAGAAAGTAGATAAAAGATGAATTTTGACTTCACCAATGACATCCTAAATTGCAGCAAAATAAATATTATAAAAAGTTGCAAATCTGATGGTTCTATGGAAAGAATCTTATTTACAGGGGTGATAAATCCTAGAATAAAATTTTATTAAATTTTTTTCAGAATTGGGAATGACAGCTGTGGCAACTGTTCAGTTTTGAATTATCCATATCAAAATTAGTCTGAATCACTGCAGAAATTGCCACTGAAAGGGGGTGCCAACGGAGATGCAAGAATAAACTGCCTTGGCCCACTGCCCAACATAGCTGCAAGGTGGTTAAGCTGAGCCGTTTTTAGTGTTAGTTGTTAGTGTGCACAGCTGCTCAGCCAAAGATTGGAGTTCAATTTCCCATGCAATGTTTTTCCTAACCTCTATATCTAGCTTTAGACATATGGACAGACACTGCTATTATTTATATTATTAGTGTCATTCTAAAAACTGTCTTCACAACCGGGTGGCTGGTAGGAGGTGAGCCAAGGCCTTAGCCTGATGATTTTGACTTTAACGAGTCATTTTACTGAATAGTTGTCCTTAAAATCTGACCAGCTCCTAGCAGCACTGTTTTCTGAGTTGTTTGAAAGACTGTTGAGCACTGACCTCAATGAGATATGACACAAGCTGGCTGAATAATGTATCAATCACTCCTATCACTACATACATTATATTACTTTCGGTTGAAAATTCTACAGCCTTCGATGCTCAAATCTTGCACTTTGTACATCTCCTTTATATATTTCCTTCTGCTTTTTACTCTGGCATCACATATGATGGTTATACAACTAATCTGACAATCTGTTGTTTCTTTTTTGATCAGTACTAAACCTTTCACTTTGTCATTCTCAGACACTGGCTCTACCCTATGGTTATACTATTATGCTGTGTGTGGTATGTTATGCTTCTTACAGATACTCCAGTAATCTACTGAGGCCACTTGATCAAGTCAGAGGTTGTATTCAGTTTGTGCAATCTTTGAGCACTTGTTTACAATATGGCTGTTTCACCCTTTGTCTTATACAACCTGCACTTAGTTACCATTCCTGGAATTGGTTTGCAGTGCTTAGTCTGCTGTTATTAGACACCCTGCCTCTTTCTTAAGGCCTCTTTTTGTCATCCACTTTTGTGTCCCCTACTGTCTGATTGCTTGTTTTCATTTGTTATAGTTCATTCATCAGTCTTGGTGTTCATTATCTAGCATAGCACCTTCTAGTTTTTTTTCTAAAATCAATCTTACATGTCTTATTCATTGTTAGTTATCAGTTTATTTAAAATATGTATATGTATGTAATATGTATTTTTTCAGACTGCGGCTTTCATACTTTACAATTATCATTGTATTGTTATTACTAGTACCCATGGCAGTCCGCTGTACTTTGAGGGATGGTCATGCGTGTTGATAAAGTGCAGAGAATAATTACATCCACAATTATTCTACCCTTAAAGAAGACAGCTCATTATTGCATGTGTTAGGGTAGTCGACTCTTAAGCTGTATGCCACCAGTAGCCAAACCAATAAAAATAGTTTTTTTAATCTCTGCCCCTAGCTTCAGAGGCACAGACAAAATTGTTGCGTACTATAGAAATTATTGACTACTGTCTGCTCTGTTTGATGTTTGCCTATCAAAACCGGTAAAAAAGGAAAGCCTGAACCTGTTCTTCATTAGATGAAGTAATTCGCTTAACCACTCTCCGCTTGGTGAGGTAGCATTTTATTGACAAACAGCAACGTTTTATTCAATACAAATATACAAATATAAAGTGCTAGTAGAAGCAAAAAAATGTTCTTTGTAACTATTGATGCATTGTTGTAATGATAGCCAAAGAACTAAAATAAATTAACTGAATTTTTGCTGCCTTCATCAGAAAACTAGCTGCAAGCGATTCTTACAGTATGTTTGTAATAATGTAGCCAGAACAGTGTAAGCTTTTTAATTAGTGGCTTGCCTAATGGCCTGTTCATGGTTTTCCAAACACTTGTTATGAAGTCAATTAACACTTTGATGCCGTATAGGCCGTGGGCCAAGACAGTTTATCTTGTGTTTCCATTGGCACCGTTTTTCAGTGGAAATTTCTGCAGTGATTTAGACTAATTATTGTATGGATAATTCAAAGCTGAAGAAGTGCCGTAGCTGTCATTTCCACTTCTATGAGAGATCTGGCAAAAATGACATTTTAGGATTTATCTCCCCTGTAAATACGATTTCTTCCATAGAAGCATCAAATTTGCTAATTTTATCTAAATTATCTTGCAGTGATTTAGAATACCAGGGGAGAAGTCAAAATTAACATTCTATCTATTGTTGAACATTCATTATCCTACGATTGTTACATGCGCACTAAAACTATATACATGTACATATGTATATGTACATGGATATATAACTGTATAGTTTAATAGCGTCATTTTACATTACGAAATAAAACATTATAAGAATATTTTGTTTTATAAACTGACACTGATGAATCATAGAAAATAATAAAAACACGTTGTGAATACTTTGTATGTGTTTGAATAATAATGTCTCTACTTTTGTAGAATATATCTTTTAAATTTATTTGGTATTATATCGTTTTTGTAATTAAGTATCAATATGTTGTTGATTTCTTAACATTAATATCAAGAGATGATTTTTTTAGCGTAGTTCTGCATGATCATACTATGTTTGCATAAATTTGTTGCTGTTTGCTATTTATTTTTAGCACTGTTGTGAAGTAATAAAATACAAACTATTTTAATTGGTTTTAATGCATTTACAACTTTTTGGATAAAAATGTTAGGTAAACCAGCTATTTTAGTACCTACCATTCAGTCCCTTCTTGCCATGACAATAACCAGTCAGCCAACATCCACATTTGCAAACTATATTTGTTGTACAATAAATAAAATGCTATGAGTTTTTTATATTGAGGAAAAGTAGCCAATTTACACATAAGTTCAAAAGATAGACCACAATCATCGAAATCAAACCATCAGTTTTAAAGGTTTATATTCAAAAAATAACTTCTTGCTAATTCAATTCATAATTGGTTTGTTTATTATTCACATCACATAACACTTTGATTTCATGCCTGATAAAAACCTGCCTATAAAAGCTCAGCTGGCAGCCATCAGTTGTGCATTTTATTGCAAAATTTGGGGTAAGGAGACTTAACTCTTAAGTGTGTACAAATTTTACCTATGAATTCATTAATTTTGGACACATATCCTTGAGGAGACAACTCCAAGTTCAAAACTACCTCTAACGAATTTAAAAATATATCCTCGATAGGAGGCAAAAATGTTCCGCCTCCTATTATCAATTTGCTATACACATTTTAGATAATTTTTATATATACGAAGGCCTCTTATTAGGGGGCCTCCCATCCTACATATTTTGAGTATATATATATATATATATATATATATATATATATGTATATACATATATATATATTGTATATATATACATATATATATATTGTATATATATACATATATATATATTGTATATATATGCATATATAAATATAAGGTGTATTAAACAGTAGAACTAAAAAATTGGCAATATTTTATTACTATTTAGTTTTGTACAGTTAAAACAACTGCACTCATCAGATCAAATTAGCCTAATAAAATATGCTATATGTAAGGTATACATAATCAGATAGTTAAAGTGATTAAAAGGGATTACAAAGAATTACAGATGCAGATTGTGAAAATTTTTGTCGAGCACAATTTAAAACGAATTATTAAGAGTTACAGATATAGCTTGTAAAATCATGATGATTCGTGATGGCTGCGATTAACTGTTCATTTTTGAGCTTTTAAGAGCTTGTAATCACATTTCCACATGTTTTGCACCTACAACACAGCAGAGTAAGACATCGTGAATCTTTTGACACCAAATAACTGTACTGTGAATTTTGCTGCAAGTAAACCTTTAATAAAAACTTTGTGGCATGCCTACACTAAAAAATCATTTTGCTTATTTTGTTAAGAGATGCTAAATGTGGTTTGTAAACTATAAAAAACTTTTTCCATAGGCAAAGCTCACACTTTTCAAATATATTATTAAAAGAGGATGTAGCTCATAAAATTTTCCAATTTGTGCTGAAATTAATGTTATTGTCTTTTAATTGTCATATATGTTTTGATAGCTCTGCTGATAGTCTCTTATTGGCATGCTTAAATGAGCTGAAAATTTATTTTTATTTACATGTTACAACATTCACCATTCTAACTTTTAAAATTTGTATCATGAGAAAACATTTTTGTGCTGTTCAAATGAATTAAAAAATAAAATAAAACAACTGTAAAGTTTTCAAACTGTTTCAAACAACTGTAATTTTTAAACTTCATATCATGAAATAAGTGTTTTGTCGAAATAGATTAAAATGAAAAATAAAAATGTAAATGTGTTCAAATGTGAATGGGAAATCGTTAGCAATTAATGACTAAATATAGTCTGTTTTGCTACTAATACAATGAAAATTATTTGGGATACAATTAATTATATGATTTTAGTTCGTTTCAGTGTTGGCATCGTAATGCAAAAATATCGTAAGCTATAGACCTATATAGAGTGGTTTAGAAACTCATAGTAATTTTCTAATGCAATCATCTTGGTAAAAATCATCAAAGCCATCATCATTAAAAATTATTTCCGAAACTATAATTATGTTAACTTTAGTAACTATATATAATTACCCACAATGACTGCAGTGCATTTTGTGGTTATGATCTGCAAGATAATATAACATTACAATGTACTATGTGCAGAGTTCTTACCTTCGAGACACATGTGTAATATAAATGTTGAATCTAACTTAAATCAAATTAGCTTTCTAAACACATATTTCTGGAATTTTTGGATTTTAGTAAATTTCAAACTTTGAATTAAAATTTTATCATTTATTTGTTTTCGAATCCATATTTACCCTAACAGATTATGCTGAACTCGCTATGGCAAACAACGTACATCTCTTAATAAGATACCCAATCAGATACTTATAATTAGTACCCAAATCGCCAAATTTTAATTTCATAAAAAATTATTGTTGACATTTTGTGGCAGAAAAATTTTGCCCCAGCGAAAATGCTCAAATTAGAGTTTGGTAAAAAATATTTTATAACAGGAGCATCATAACGCGTGGGCGCAGTGCTCTTATAAGATAAGGGCTTATATTAATAAAGCTTGTATAGCACAGTAATAAAGCATATGTTTTTGAAACTTGTGGTTGCATTAGCTGGGGGTTCAAGTCAAGCAAACTGCAATATTTTAATTCCAAGATTTTAATAGTTATAGCCTGGCATACACAGAAACAAACACCCACACATAAACTTTGAGCTGTATAAATTGCTCAAAAATATAAAAAATAAATTGTTTCCTCATCTCGGTTAACCCATATAGGTGGTAATTTCTGCTCTAATTCGAGTCTCCTACCAGAGGCCTGGGAGTTTGAGCACTTGCCTCAAGATCTGAGCTGTTCCCAATAGTGCACTTTTCTGCAACTCACCTGAGTTGATTGCTGTCGGTATCTGGGCAAGTCACATTTTATGCGCCGGTGTTATTGCGCCCAGTGTCCCAATGACTACTGGAATTACAGTTTTTTTTACATCCCAGCATTTTTCAATCTTTTCTCCAAGAGGGAGATATTTCTCTACCTTTTCTTTTTCTTTGCTGGCTGTATTGTAATCATTGGGTACTGCTATATCTATTATAGTAGCTCTTCTTGTTCTCCTTCTCTACCACCACTATATCTGTTTGGTTTGCAAGGACATGCTTGTCAGTCTACATGTAGAAGTCCCAGAGGATCTTAATGCGGTCATTCTCCGAGCTGAGAGCCTCTGGGATCTTAGCGTAGACACGTAAACGCATAGCTGCGTAGATACATAGAAATGTAGATACGTAGATATATTGTTACATAAATATATAGTTATATAGATATAAAGATATATTCATATACATATATATATATATACATATATATATGAATATATATATAAAAAAAATAATAAGTTTCCTCACCCGAATACCCCGTATGGGTGGTAAATTCTGCTCTAACTCTGGTCTCCTACCAGAGACCTGGGAGTTTGAGCACTCGCCTCAAGATCTTAGCTGTTCTCAATAGCGCACTTTTCTGCAACTCACCTGAGTTGATTGTTGTTGGTATTTGGGCAAGCCATATTTTATGCGCCGGTGTTATTGCGCCTAATGACTACTGGGATTACAGTTGTTCTTACATTCCAGCATTTTTCAATTTCTTCTCCAAGAGGGAGATATTTCTTTACCTTTTCTTTTTCTTTGCTGGCTATATTGTAGTCATTGGGTACTGCTACATCAACTCCCACAATCAGAAGCTACTATCACTGAACCATCAAGAAACAACTAATCCTGGCTGCAATTGCAGGAATAAGAACACCTGCCCGTTACCAGACAATTGCCTAGCAAAATCAGTGATATACCAGGCAAGCGTAACAACCACCGATAACAAAAAACCTGTAGCCACATATGTAGGGCTAACCGAAAACAGCTTCAAAACTAGATATAACCTTCAAAAATCGACATTCAAGGACATTTCTAAACGCTACTCTACCGAGCTAAGCAGCTACATATGGGAACTCAAAGAAAGCAGCACTGACTACAACATAGCCTGGAAGATTTTATCACACGCCAAGCCATACTCTAAAGGCAGCGGAAATTGCAAATTATGTACATTAGAAAAATATTTCATTATTTACAGACCTGAGAAGGCAACTCTAAACAAACGTAGTGAACTAATATCTACGTGTAGACATTCTAAGAAACATCTTTTACAAAATAGCATTACATAATAGACCCTATCCATCTAGCTTTTAATACCTGAGCTTTTATTTCAGCTTACCAGCTGATGCAGAATCCTGTGTATAGTCCTCACTAAGCATTTTATCTGATGAGTGTTACACACCTTTTGCGTAATACGAAACTTTTAGTAATTTTTTGCTTAGTCAAATTTTAATAAATTTCTTACCAAATATATATCTATACATAGATAGATCCATATTTCCCATATTTTGTGTGTCTGTGTATGTCCAGCAATAGCTCTTAAAATCTTAAAGTTAGAATTCCGCATTTTGATTGATTTGAACTCACGGAGATTGTAACCGCAAGTTTTAAATCCGCGCTCTACCACTGAGCTATACAGGCATAATGAAAATAGATATTATCATATACTGCCTAGCGTATGCACACCCTAAATTACATATTATTTGAAACACTATGAATTCTATTAACTCTATTAAACACCTATTAACTCTATTAAACACCTATTAACTCTATTAAACACCTATTAACTCTATTAAACACCTATTAACTCTATTAAACACCTATTAACTCTATTAAACACCTATTAACTCTATTAAACACCTATTAACTCTATTAAACACCTATTAACTCTATTAAACACCTATTAACTCTATTAAACACCTATTAACTCTATTAAACACCTATTAACTCTATTAAACACCTATTAACTCTATTAAACACCTATTAACTCTATTAAACACCTATTAACTCTATTAAACACCTATTAACTCTATTAAACACCTATTAACTCTATTAAACACCTATTAACTCTATTAAACACCTATTAACTCTATTAAACACCTATTAACTCTATTAAACACCTATTAACTCTATTAAACACCTATTAACTCTATTAAACACCTATTAACTCTATTAAACACCTATTAACTCTATTAAACACCTATTAACTCTATTAAACACCTATTAACTCTATTAAACACCTATTAACTCTATTAAACACCTATTAACTCTATTAAACACCTATTAACTCTATTAAACACCTATTAACTCTATTAAACACCTATTAACTCTATTAAACACCTATTAACTCTATTAAACACCTATTAACTCTATTAAACACCTATTAACTCTATTAAACACCTATTAACTCTATTAAACACCTATTAACTCTATTAAACACCTATTAACTCTATTAAACACCTATTAACTCTATTAAACACCTATTAACTCTATTAAACACCTATTAACTCTATTAAACACCTATTAACTCTATTAAACACCTATTAACTCTATTAAACACCTATTAACTCTATTAAACACCTATTAACTCTATTAAACACCTATTAACTTTATTAAACACCTATTAACTCTATTAAACACCTATTAACTCTATTAAACACCTATTAACTCTATTAAACACCTATTAACTCTATTAAACACCTATTAACTCTATTAAACACCTATTAACTCTATTAAACACCTATTAACTCTATTAAACACCTATTAACTCTATTAAACACCTATTAACTCTATTAAACACCTATTAACTCTATTAAACACCTATTAACTCTATTAAACACCTATTAACTCTATTAAACACCTATTAACTCTATTAAACACCTATTAACTCTATTAAACACCTATTAACTCTATTAAACACCTATTAACTCTATTAAACACCTATTAACTCTATTAAACACCTATTAACTCTATTAAACACCTATTAACTCTATTAAACACCTATTAACTCTATTAAACACCTATTAACTCTATTAAACACCTATTAACTCTATTAAACACCTATTAACTCTATTAAACACCTATTAACTCTATTAAACACCTATTAACTCTATTAAACACCTATTAACTCTATTAAACACCTATTAACTCTATTAAACACCTATTAACTCTATTAAACACCTATTAACTCTATTAAACACCTATTAACTCTATTAAACACCTATTAACTCTATTAAACACCTATTAACTCTATTAAACACCTATTAACTCTATTAAACACCTATTAACTCTATTAAACACCTATTAACTCTATTAAACACCTATTAACTCTATTAAACACCTATTAACTCTATTAAACACCTATTAACTCTATTAAACACCTATTAACTCTATTAAACACCTATTAACTCTATTAAACACCTATTAACTCTATTAAACACCTATTAACTCTATTAAACACCTATTAACTCTATTAAACACCATGCTTTCTTGTCTCTTTTTGAACTTCTGTTATCGGATTTTCATAAGGTTCAATTGCTAAAAATTGCGATCGAGGCCAAATCTTTTCACACGGACAATTGTATTATCTTCGTGGGAAGAGCCTCTACATTCTCTCTCCATTCGATCAGACAAAGACAGTACGATATCTCATTTTTACATTTTTACCTGTTTAACGAGGTACCAGTATCATCGTATTCAAAGTTTTGGTTGATAGCTTCTGGTGGAACAGTAACCTTTTTTATACACACACACACTTCTATGCAATAATTAGTATAATTACTTAAACATATTCAGGATTTTATTTTGTTTTCTCTGATCGTATTAATTGTATCATTACCGAATCATCTTTTATTGCAATCAAAGCAAAACAGGCTTAATTTAGCTATTACTTGCTAATTATTTCACATTTACATTTAAACCCTTCTATAGTTGTTTTATTTTTTTTTAATTTGTTTGACCTGCACAAAACATTTTCTTCATAATATGAAATTTAAAAGTTGTTTGACAAAGATTGAAAACCTTTCCAGTTGTTGTTCTTTTCTCTCTCAAGTTATATCAACTACATAAAACACTTTTATCATGATATGAACTTTGGAAGTTAGAATGGCAAATTTTTTACATGTTAAATACAAATATATTTTCTTTCTACAGACTTTTTTATAATCCGGGCAACTCCGGGCATTTAGCTGGTATATATATGTATATATAAATATATACGCGTATATATATATATACGTATATATATATATATATATATATATATATATATATATATATACTGATGAAGAAGAAGGATGCAGTTCACTAGAAGAGAGTGCTCAATATTAAAATAGAGCATTTATATAAACTATATTAAGAACTGAAAACTTTTAAAACATTTTACTACTTAAAGTTTCATGGTTGCTACCATTCATCAGGTAAAATTAAAATGATTTGAAGCTCATATGACTGTACGTAAAAACACATCGAGTAGCTTAACGATAAAGGCCAGCTACATATATGGTAATACAACAATTTAATTGGTTCATGTCACAGCATTGCAAATTAAGTGCTTATTTGAATGTCTGCACTTTGACACAAGCTCGTTTCTTGAGTTTAAGCTTGCAAGCTCAGGTTTGTATAAAATGAAGTATTTCTCCCAAATACACAAATTACAGCGTTTACTGGTCTTATTGTAACTACTCGCTTTTTTCAATACTCTCCACTTGATGTCGTACTGGATGGATCGATCTTTAAGCTGCCATATATAATTACTTAGAAGAATTACTTAGCTGCATGAAGAATATTGGACAGATTATTACAAATAACAACAAAGCGCAGCTATCAAATGAAAAGCCAACAGCAACATGCAACTGTCGAGATAAAAGTACGTGTCCACTGCCAAATGCATGTTTGTCCAGTTCCGTCATCTATCAGGCTACAGTTATGACCAAAGAACCTATTGCTACCAAACAGACATATGTTGGCTTGACAGAGGGCTCATTCAAGAAAAGATATTACAACCATCGTAGCAGCTTCCACAATCCATCAAAACGAACTTCAACAGAACTAAGTAATTATATATGGCAGCTTAAAGATCGATCCATCCAGTACGACATCAAGTGGAGAGTATTGAAAAAAGCGAGTAGTTACAATAAGACCAGTAAACGCTGTAATTTGTGTATTTGGGAGAAATACTTCATTTTATACAAACCTGAGCTTGCAAGCTTAAACTCAAGAAACGAGCTTGTGTCAAAGTGCAGACATTCTAATAAGCACTTAATTTGCAATGCTGTGACATGAACCAATTAAATTGTTGTATTACCATGTATGTAGCTGGCCTTTATCGTTAAGCTACTCGATGTGTTTTTACGTACAGTCATATGAGCTTCAAATCATTTTAATTTTACCTGATGAATGGTAGCAACCATGAAACTTTAAGTAGTAAAATGTTTTAAAAGTTTTCAGTTCTTAATATAGTTTATATATATATATATATATATATATATATATATATATATATATATATATATATATACATGTATATATACATGCATATATACACGTATATATACATTTATTTTAAGAAATTGTGACCATTTAGGCGACGTATAAATATAATTAGACAATAAGTATTGTATATTGTATAAATTGTATACTAATATAATGTTGTATAAATGCCATTATATGTGTACAATGAAAACAAGATACCTAAATAAATTAGGTTTACCCAGTTTTTTCCTTGTTGTTTACTTCAAATGTAGCTTAGTACAAAAAGAAAGAAGCCAGAAAAAAAAACATTTATGTCATCACATACTTCTCAAGAAGTGTTTGTTAATCAGTGTTCAGCTGGCAGGTATTAACAGGTTCTTGCAGTTATTTTTATTATTCCGCTCATCAGCAAACTGTCTGTTCTGCTCAGCGAAGAGAGACTCAGGGTGATTGATGCTTTTGCAAAGGCCACAAGCTTGACCTATTTGTAACGAAACAGAGTAATGCTGACGCCACTCATGGTACCTGTTATAGGCAGCATCATCTGTCCTCAGGTGCTGGAGATATTTTCCTAGAGCCTCTACTGATGAGAAATTGTAGACATGAATAAAAGAATCTGGAGGAGCAATGTCAGTATATTCTTGCACTGATAAACCTCCGAGAGCAACGGGAACATAATTTCCTTCACTCTTCAAAGTTTTCCAGAATTTCTCAGTTATATACTCTGTACATAAAGAATTCTCAAATGCTAAGTAGAACCTGTAAGGATAGTGTGCCTCAGCCTCACATGGTATGTCAACTTTTTTTGGACAAGGTTGTTGTTTGGTGCATCCACCAAATATGTCTACATTGATGTACTTTTTTAGCTGCATCATAAATGATAGTCTGTCATACTGTCTTGAATCGCAATGAGAGACGTATGCAAACGCCCCTTTAGTTTTATTCTTCGAATAGTTGACAGTCGGTTGTGGCTGAATAGGTGTACGCTTTTTAGTTGTGCCTCCATAAGGAAGCTGCGCAGGTATGGAATTGCGTAAGTAGGTCAAGCTTCCATTAAAATTGTTGACAACTTTGTTGAATCTATGCCAAGGGTAAGCTGGTGGTTCCATGCTTGCTACAAACCACAGTTGCCGTTGACGGATAGCTCTTGGAAACTGCAACAAACTCTGCGTAGTGTTTGGAACGAATACGAGAGCATCTGCTTGCTGAGCATAACTGATGTTATCTGGACTGTAGATGAGGTCACAGTTTGAATATTCACACCCGGTAAAGTGGATCCTTGAAAGCACCCATGGTCCTCCTTTATCTATACTCAGTATAACTTTCCTTACCTCAGTTTTCGCTGTCTGGGCAGTTTGATTTGTAACAATTTGTTTCAACTGCTCTATATCCAAATGCTGATCTGGTTTCTTAGATGATTGCCATTTGTCCAAAAGCTGATATCTTGCCTGAAACGTTTCTGTTTGGTCTCCTCTGTAAACGGTAGTGATGATAACAAGTATAACTGTAGTACTAATAATACTGAATGCCTTTAATGAGTTGTTCATTTCTCTGTCCTTCAAACCTACTCCTTGTACTAGCAGCTGCTTATCAATGGTATCACAGCGTGCATTGCAGCAACTGAGCGGAGTAAATACGTTATATCTATATAAAGATTTTAAAGCATACATTCATATCTTTTAGTGAGACCAAAATGTGTAAACAGAGAATGTTGTTATCTCGTTGCTTTCACCGTACTTATTTCGTCAATTCTGGCAGGTTTTGAGATGAGCCGTTTGCCTAAGTAAACAGCTCATATGCAAGTAGACACAATTTAGCTGATATTTAGAAGCACATATTGAGTAAGCTATGGTATTGTAAAAAGGTTTAAAAACTGGCTCATTGAACATGATAAAAAAGTTGAGTAAATTGATTAGTACCAGAACAAAATACAGGAAATGTTAAGACTAAGGTAAATGAAAACAAGTTTTCTGAATTGCAAACAGGGCCGTAATATGTTGCAGAAACCAATTGTCTGACTTTATTCCTGGTCATTTTTGGAGTAGCAGTTTCATTTGAAACTGCTGAGAGCAGCAAAAAATACACGGAAAATTAATGAAATGAAAGAAATATCAGGCAGCCCTGGGACTTACTGCAAGTCAACTCATATTTCAGCAAACTGAACTAAATGTATGATTGACTAAGTTTAAGGGCAACAACAACACCAGCTCAGGTAGCATGCCTCTGTTAGAAATACAAAAATTCATTGACATGAAAATAAATAGGAAATAATTGGTTGTTAACATCAAAGAAGCATCAACCATGTTTGTAATGAGAATGGTAAGTGTAATGAAATCTACCACTGGTGTTTTATATAATCTTGATCGCTCAGTTATTCAGACTGATGGTAATAAAGAGCTAGCAGTTTTTAGTGACATCTCAAAGATCTGTGGTTATCTAATAGAGTATTAGAAAAGTGTTACATTTAGGGACAAATTGAGTTGACGTCAGAATACAGACGCAGAGTTAGCGTCCCTGAAAGTGAAATATTTAAATTTGTTTGTTTATGGAAATCTTATTGAATACTAGGTGAATGCTCAGCATTGCATGGTTAATAGAATAATCACCTAATGAATTTGAGTAACTTACTTGGAAAGCTAGATCTTTAATAAAGTCTTTACTATAACAAAACCCTCCTTTTGATGAGATATTTTTACTCAAAAAGTCAGGTAAGATATTTTTCAGTGTTTGCCAATAAGTTGGGCAAGAAAAGTTTTATTGAGTTTGAATCTAACTAGGCGTTTTGTCACACACAATTGTTTAGTAAAATGGTTCGAACAAATGTTGCCGATGAAACTAAATCAATTTTAGTTATTTCTAGTCTCATAATAGTTGTAAAAAAATTGAAAACTTTGAAATAAATTAAAAAGAAATTAAATAATATAAACATGCTTGTTGTCAAAATTATAAAATCAACCCTTCCAATGTTTCATACACATAGATTGATTCTGTAAAAGCTATTGGCGGATGCCACTTCTGGCGAAAGACATAGAAAAAACCATTTTTGTTACCTTGAATATCATTACTAAGTTCCTGGTGAAACCAGAAGCATTTTCAGTGAGAATCATGAGGTAGGGTGTCGCTGGGTTTAAGATGATAAGAGTTTAGACAATGGCGTTATAGCTAATTAGCTGTGGCGGCGGAAGTGCCACGCCTAAATTGATAACATATTACTGAGACATTAACTTTCACTTTCCAAAACCCACTTCAAAAAGTAGCTAGAGTTACTCATCTTCAACAATTTTACTTTTTCATTCTTCACTTTGTTGGTGATTCCCATATATGAGAAGTTTTTGTTTCCTAAATGTTTAAAAAAAACTCCAAAATTGTATATCAAGTAGTTGGTAACATCTGTTTTTTGAATAATAAATAATTTTTTAATAATTATCAGAATTTAAACTTCTTTGTTAGTTTAGACCAATATAAAAGTCCTTCAGTCAATATTTATCTTTAGCACTGGTTCTAAGCTTCAAAAAGTGTTAGAAAAATTCAGCTCAATGCAAGTGTATGCAAATTTTTTGAACGTACGCCGCCACTGGAAGTGAGGCTTTATATAAAAGGATGTTTACATGATTATCTATACTCTTCTATGTTCTACTCAGGGTGTTGATAAGCCTGATAAACATTTTCAACAGTTTTTTTAAATACAAAACCATAATAAATATCAATACTAAAGTATTCTAAATGTTCTACCACAAACTCTTTACTGCTATAATAAAAACCAATCGCTTTATTCAAGCAAAAACGTATAAATATTTGTATAGAATAAATATATGAGATACAGTTAAAAGCTTGTGCATCCAGCCAACTTGCAACTTGATGAAGCATTTCCATCCCTTGTTTTGCCTGTTCTATACTACTCTAGACTGTTTAGGCCTCCTTCTCTTTATGCCCAATGGCTGTCTTCTACCGGCTCGACAGCTGGTCGGTCTGTTTGGTGCAAACCAGACCAATTCCTACAATCTGGAAGCCGGCCGGTCATATTACCTGCTGGCTCGGTCTCGGTTCTGGAGACCCGAGTCTTTCTCGGCTTGACTGTGCCAAATTATAGTCCTGTCGGCCAGTTGGTTGGAAACATTTTGAAAGTAAGCTTTTTATATCAATTTTTTATCTTTGATTATGCTATGCTATTTTATCTTTGATTATATTTTTTTATCTTTTTTATGCTCTTTAAGTTTGCATTATTAGAGATGCCGCGATTCTGAATTCACCAGCGGATTCATATACCGATCCGATATATCGATTTTTATTGAGAAATAATCCGATTCAGATCTTTTGTGTTGCATAAATAATTGTTCATTTTATTATGCAAATATAAATATAATGCCAAGAAAATATAAATATTAATCTATTTATTAGTAGTTATGGAAAAAAAGAGATATATATATATATTCACATACTGACATATGTGCATGTAGTAACAAAACACCACGTTTCTTGTAATTTGTAATTAATAAAGGTAATTACTGTTAATGGTACAGCTCTCTCTGTGATAACGAAATCTCTCCTCTATTGCCAAATGAACTGCTGCGAATGTACAAGTTTAGAGCAAATCAATGTTTCTTTTAATTACCGTTAGTGATCACATTCTCTTCAGTTAGAAATCTTTTTTTTTTTCTTTTATCACTATCAATGTATCCATTCATACTGAAAAGGGACTCACTTGACACAGATCATGCAGGACAGGCTAAATACCGATAAGCCACTGGGGTTATCGTATTTTGTACAATACAAACGGTACATTGTATTGTCAGAATCAAGAGAGTGATAGATAACTTTATGCAGCGATTTCCTAAACTACTTTTGTAATGCTAGTAAATAGAAATATTACACAGCATTCTTGTTTTTCATTTTTGCTATCTTGTTCGTGATTAGCTGCAATAAATCCTATCGCTGTAATTGAGAAATACCACATTTTGTGATTACGTCCTAACTAAAGCAAAAAGGTTCCTCAGCTGTGTTGATGTTGATCAGGCTATAGACATGAAATAAATTGTGTGGCAGGCTTGAAATTCATTAGCTAAAAGTAAGGAGCCTGCAGCTGATGAGTTTTTATTAGTGTAGCAGGCTAAAATACTGTTTTCTGCTAAATCGTTGATCTGTAAAAAGTATCTGAAGTTTCAGGTTTTTAAGAAAAGATTGGCCGACACCAATTCAGGTACTTAACACCCATATCAGCCCCGATACCGATCCCAATACCAAAATTGGGGTAACTTGATACCTTATCACCACATGGAATAGTTCCAGAAATGTGTTGATGAAGTGCCGCCATGGAAGCAGCAGAGAGTCCATAAGTTGACTGTAAATATTGTGAACCTTAGAGCGAGATCTATCAATTTCACAGTGAGCTCCGAAGTATGACCTTAGAGCACTGTACTGCTTCAACACACGCTCGACACATCTCCGCAAACTCAACCATCGTGTGGGACAATGTTTCAACAGGCATTGCTGCTTCACTCCAACAAATTCTAGAAACTTGCACAACTTTTCCATGCGCTTTGCGCTGCAATTACAGGTTAAATCAGTATTTTAAATAAACTTACGTAGACATTTCTAGGCAGGGAAATTCCAGAAAGTAGTAATTTAGCATAAATGCACGGTCTATTTTACAACATTTTAAATAAAGTTATTATAGTTTGAGCCAAATCTGTCCGTAAGTTCATTAAATGCAACAGTTCGGTGTGCATACATGTTTTTAAAATGAGATACCATATCACATATCAGCTCATCGACATTGAACAAAGCCTTGTTTAGAAATTTACCAACTGCCAAATTAGCCATGTGGCAGATATACCTCAACTATCTGAGGGTTCACAGCTCACATCTTGGTACTCACCCTATTGCGATGCCCCTTCATGACAACACAGTTGTCACTGTTAAAGGCTATCACCTTTTCCCTTTAGATTGCTACATACCAATGCTTAATACCAGCTGCTCTCTTTCTTCTCACCATCACCTATCGCAACACTCGGATTACCCGTGCAAGTTCAGTAGTAGTGAGTTACAGTACTCATAGCTGAGAAAAATTTCGTAACTCAGCTGCTGAAGGAAATGAACATGTTTACTATCACGAAAAGCGGCAAATCCAACGTTTTTAAGTAGCGAAGGTGTGGCAATTCATAGACAATACAACATTGATAGAGAAGTACTTACCTTTTTGAAGTAGAAATTTAATAGGTAAAGCGCGAAAACAATTGTATGGGTTGCCACATGCATAAAAGACACATGCATAAAAAACTTGTTATGTGTCGCCATCAACATCAACTATTACCACACCACCATTTACAGTTAGCTATGCCTCAAGTATCATATCAAATAAACAGTGAGTTACTTTTCATAGTCTTATTTGTTGGTTGATTACATAAAAGAGGCAATGTTAAAGTGCAAATTAGTGAGCTCTAGGATCTAAGCAGAAACCGAACATGAATGTTAGAATGGCTTTTGCTCTACAGAAAGTGTTAGAGGCTACTCAACAGCTGCAGTACCTACCTCTGGTACCTGTTATTCCTAGAATAATAATAACCCCAAATTAAATGGACCAGAGTCGTGAAACAAAAATCTAGTCAACAAAGATACTTTGTTTAAAACTCACCTAAGAGCTTTGTCCAGAGTAGAAAACAAATCGCCTGCTGTGGACAGATTGGCATGCCAATAAATTTGGTTACAACTTTACCATCTTTAAACACTCGTGCAAGTATGGCAAGCTGTTTACCTCCATGGTGATCTGTTGTCTCATTTATCATGAGGCCAAAATAGCTTGATCGGCAGATTTCTGCAGCTTGTGCTGTGCAGTATGGTTCATAATCCTCTGGATCAAGAGAGCATAGAAATGCAAGTTGTAGTTGTTCCATTGTATGAAACAGCCCAATTACAAAAAACACATGCATAAAAACTGAGCTAAACAAAATCTTATGAATGATGTACACTCAATATAAAGTCTTGATAGCTGTCTCAATAAAGATGCTTGTTGTTGTAGCAAAACATGCTAACCAACCAACCTCTTATCATAGCCATATACTTGGTTCGCATCCATCCTTATTGTTGGCAATCTCACTGTCAGGAAACATTTCGAGGACAAGCTTGCTGAAGTGGTCAGCAGCAGAAAATGACAAATTGTGCTTTGCCATGATTAGCGTAAAAAAGGGTTCTGCTTTTGTTACCAGAAATAGACATGGTCAGTGTTGGATTAACAAAATTTTAGCACTTTTGTGATCTAATATATGCATAAATGCGAAAGTGTATCACCTTCTATCTTTCGCACTTTAAAAATATACTAGTCTAGAATCAGCAAATCTACTGCTACATTTGAGGAGGCTTAAAGCTTTAAAAGAATATAGGCCAGCACTGCATTAACTTGCATTCATTGCTAATTTGTTTAGTTGTCCTGTTAGCTCACTCCCAAGACTTACTGTACCTAATCAATTTCCTATTTGAAAAAATTCTGGTAGTTTGTTGGTCTTCTTGAGAGCTTCCTCGTGCTTGTTGTGCTTGACAGATTTCATGTGTCGTAAGACATTGTTCCATCAGCCATACTTAACGCTAAAGTTAGCTTTGCACCAGGTACAATGACAGAACAATACATTCTGACTACCCTTAGTGCTTGATGCAATGAAGGGCCATTCTTTGGTCCATTCCGGTTTAAATTTTGATGTGTCCTTGACTTTTTTGGACATGACTGAATGGTGGATCGTATCTCGTGACTTGAAAATAAGAAAATGTCAAAGCCGTAGGAAACGCCCACCCAAAGGGCTATACATATAAATCTTTGCTTGGACCTAGGTGGTGCATAAGCCTACAAAAACAAATGTTCTGAAATGCTTGAGTGCCTAGTTCAAAGGTCATAAAATTACCGAGCGATATTTCTATGCACAAAGCCATAAAAAAGTGTCTTTGGTGATACAGCGAGTCTTTCGTTATCATTAAACTATGCGCATTGTGTTAATGCTATAACATTAAAATAAATATAATAAATAATAAATAAATGGTTCGGAATTTTATCCTAGAGCACAAAACATAATTCCAGGAGTTTACCGGAAGATTTTATTTTTGCGGGAGTGTAATCTCAATTCTTGGAGGGTACTGCAAACTCCAGGAAAGTTGACAGCTCTGCAGTTTGTGTTAGTCCACCTTATAAAGTGGTCTTTCCTTTTTTTGATTCAGTTGTATGAAGCGAACTGAATTAATATAATTAGTAAATAAATTATAGAGCGGTCTTTTTTCTTTCCATTCGGTCATACAAAGCCAACTGAATTAATATCAGTAGTAAATACCGTCCTTTCGTACCATTAGCCGCTACTTGTTTCTGATGATTTGAGCCATGCATGTTATATAAGGGTGCGGCTATTCTGTGTGTTTTCTTTCACCGCTAGGGCGCATTAACCAAAATCTCCGGTTAGTAGCCTATGCCTCTAGCGGTGAAAGAAAAAATGAAACAATGCCTAACGGTACTGTTCCGTTAGGCACCAGGTTAAAAAGCGTAGGTTAATATGAAACAGTGCCCAACGGCACTGTTATGTTTTAAACAGCAAAGTTGCTGTCGTTTTAAAAAGCACCGACCTGAGTGCTGCTACCTATGCAAAGGTGCCTATACATGCCTATAGAGCTATACAAGTTTACCACTTATTAAATAAATTAATGAGTAGTAAGTTACATGTAATTAATATTTACTGCCAACGAGAAAGGTCACGTGAACATTTGTTTTTTTATCTCGCCACCCAGACAATTGTTATCGCGTTTTACCTACTAAATTTCTACTTCAAAAAGGTAAGTACATCTCATTCAATGTTGTATTGTCTATGAATTGTCACACTTCCACTACTTAAAAACTTTGCATTTGCCACTGTTCGTGATAGTAAACATGTTCACTTCCTTCAGAAGCTGAGTTACTAATTTTTTTCCAGCCTCGAGTACTGTAACTTACTACTACAGAACTTGCACGAGTACTTCGAGGGTTGCGATAGGCGATGGTGAAAAGAAAGAGAGCAGCTGGTATTGACTTACTGTCACTCTGCTTTAGCCATGACTAGCTGTATGTTTCCTGCTCAAAAGTAGGCACAAGCAGAAAACTGTTTGCTCATACACCCGACAGAAAAACAAAAAATGTTGTTTATCCACAAGTGTTGCGTTGAACCAACATTGTGTTATTGTTATGTCATGCTTGCATTGAATTAACATTATGTTATTGTTACGTCATGCTATGTTCTTCATGCTCTGCTATACCTACATATTATCCACATGCAGCATTTTTTTCAGTATATACAGGCAAACTCGGAGAACTGACCTTAGATAGCTTGAACATATGGTTAACTTGAACGGATTTGTTTGGTTGGTTTCTACGCAATAATAAATTGCTTTAGATAACTCGACCTCAACATCCTTAGACCGAACAGTTTAACCGCTACCAAGAAGATTGTTATTACTTTAGAATAGCACTTTATTCCAAGCAATAGAGATAAACATCAACTTTTAGTAGTTTTTAGACGTCATTATTACCATCATCAGCAAAATATTTTTGTTAATGACTTTTCTAAAGGTTTGAAAAAAATCAAGTTTTACTAAATATCCGCTTTGCAATGGCCCTTCGAAAGCAAGTGAAAGCAAGGTAACCTTTAGATAAACTTAAAGTAGAATCGGCAAAATTGATCTTGGTTAAAACGCTCAGGAGAAAAAGATGTCTTTTTTTAGCGTTTTAATCGCGATCAAGTTTTGCCAATTTTAACCTGAGAACGTCTAGGCAGTCAAATCACCTAAAACAACAAACAAATCTCAAGTGATAGAAAAAATATCTATACTGTACTTTCAAATAAAAAAATTTTAAGCTTTACACGAGAGGCCCTTCAACTTGCAATGAGCAATCTACGCTTTTAACTTATATATAGCTTGTATATGTACATGTATTTACTGATAAATACGTGCACTCATGATAGTTCTCTGATAACTTGAATGCTCTGATAACTCGAACACTTTCACTCAGTCTCGTTAAGTTTGAGTTATCCGAGTTTCACTGTATATATATTTTCATGCATTCGTTTTCCTTGCTGTATTTCATGAAAAGGCTATCATGTTGGCGATATGTTTTATTATTGTAAGATTCTAATGCTGTATCTGACTTGACATCATACTGTCTGTGCTGTAATACATATAAATTTTATCGACACCACTGCATTACTGTTTGTATATATCATGTCAAAACACAGGCTATAGAAGAAGAACTGGTGAGTCATGATTAGTGTTTTAAGCATGTAGAAGTCTCAATTCAATAAATGCTGGCGATAGCAGAATATTTTGTAGAATTTCTTGAAAGATGCAAAATTTTTCAATACTGCCAGTTTGAAGAACCTCTGTTTGCCTAGCAATGTCAATTTCATTATCAGTTCTCTGTACACAAATAAGACAACTCCGATTTGAGTGGTTTGAGACTGATGCATTGTAGACTAGCTGTAAAACATACTCTACAGGATGAATTTATGAGTTAAGTTTTGTGAAAATTGCCTTTTCATGCATATTCGCGGATTAATTTATTTGCGGCTGAGCGTTGTCACTCTCTATGAAAAGTTAACTCTATTTTGGCTAGCAATAGAGTTAACCCTATGCATGCGTGCACATCGCGTGTTTCGGTTTCTATTTTGCTCACAACTATGAGTCGATCTTGCTAACCTATAAGTTTCTTGCTGCATTCAGAGGTTTTCACAATATTTGTCGATTTGGGGGCCTTTGATGAACCAAGAACTTGTGCCAAGTAATGAGTTTTTTCAAAACCATTTACTAAATTAGTTGATTTTACTTTGGTTCTTTGGTAAGACGCAATATTTATTTTTTCCATCCCTACGGCTTCGTTATTTGTTTTAGTGTGAGAGAGAGATTTTTTTCCATACACGGAGGCACAATGACTGCAAGGATGGTAGATGTCATTCTTAGAAGAACACCAATCATTCAGGGAGGTCTTGCAATTGAGGTAGAAGTGACCGCAGCTGCTAATGAGGAGAATATATCTGTTTTAAAAAAGGAACAAAAGCGCTTTTACGTGCACAAGTTTTTGGCCAACCGGCAGAACTTTGCAATAGTAAGCCACGAGGAGAGTTCTGATGATAACTTCTTACTAGCCATGTAGTAGCGAGAGAATCGTCTTCAACATCTACCCAAGACAGTGACAGCGCTATAGAGCTGCTATTACCAAAATAACTAGTCAGAGAGCACCATTATATGCTAGCATTCACTTATCAAAAGTACCAGTTTAATTTTAGTGCTAGACAACCGCCATATGGACTAAACTGTTTATATTTACTTCATTCATCGTTTGTAAAATTTTATTTGTGTTTAAAATATTTTATTTGTACACTCAAGTTTGGAATAAATTATAATACATCTATACATGAAATAAAATATATAATATAATCATTTTTGCTGCAGCGTTATCAAGGAATTGTTGTTGATAAAGGGGTCGAGGTTGGCTGGTTGATTCTCTGCCAATATTCCTGCCTTGATGAATATTACTAGTTGTCTCTAGTTTTTGTAATCGGAATAGGCTATATTTCATTCTCAATCTACAGTAAACACAAAAAAGAAAAAATATTTTTAAGTTTTAAGGAACTACAGAAACAATAGCTGAAGTATTTAATGAAAGCGATCAGTTTTTAAACGAAAGAGTTAACTAACACAAGTAATGATGGAAAAACGTATCTGCACTGCAAATCAAATACATACCATAATGTCCAGATCAGAATCATTATCGTCCTCAACTTTGGTATTAGAGATTGATGCAGTTGATTTTAATGTAAAAAGACTGTAGGAAAGATTTTTGCGATGATAAAGCCATGCCGAATAACTTGTGAAAACTTTGAATAATTTTGTTAAGAAGTTTGATGCAGTGGCAATAAAACTCGAAACCCTGAGGATGATTTTAAAGAAGTTTTGGAGCTCGGCTACCTTTAGTACTTCTGCCTAGCGGCTATTTTTGCGATGACACCATTCTGCATATTTTGTGACATCCTTGAATAATTTTGTGAAGAAATGTGATGCATTGGCATTGGTGTTAGCTCAAAGCCCCGGTAATGGTTTCAAAAGAGTTTTGGAACTCAACTACGTTTACTATTTATGCCTAGCAATTAGTTTTTAATTTGAAGCTGTAGTTATTCTCCCTTGCGATTAAAAATAAAAATAATTCTTTGTGAAATTTAGTAATTCGCGTAATTGACTGTTCGTGAAATCGGGAATTTTTATAACCATCGAATATTTTCATTCTGTAGGGTATTGCAGATTTCCATTGTTCTCCCTAGCATTATTGACATGTGTGACTGCATATGTGTATGCATAGTCTGATCAGGGCAAAAATTTTAGTAGATTGCATAAATGGAGTTTTTTTACAGTATGAAAGACAATAAACCTCAATCGGTAAACCTCACCTCAATAAACCTCAACAAGCTTCTTGCTGTATGTGAATCTGTTCTTGTGGACAGGTAGTGCAGCTAGCGGTTCAGGTTTGGGGTCATGGCTTCACTCGGGATGTGAGTGAGATATTTTTTGCTCCTAGTGCGGCGAAGGTTTCCAGGCGAGACGCTACGGATGAATGTGTTGGTGAGTGCGAGGCGATTGATTGCGAAGCGATTGAACGCTAGGTGATTGATTGCGAAGTGATTGATTGCGAGTGCAAGGCAATTGGTTAGAAGTATATATTGATTGATTGTGAGGCGAGCGCGAAGCAATTGATTGCGAAGCAATAGAGTGCGAGGCGATTGATTGCGAGGTGATTGATTGCAAGGCGAGTGTGAGGTGATTGCAAGGCGAATTTAAGGCGAGGACAAGGCGATTAATGCGAGGCGATTAATTGTGAGGTGATTAAATGTGAGGCGATTGATTGCGAGGCGAGTGCAAGAATGCGATTGTCTACTGCTCGGCGAGTAAAGATTTGTAGGTGAAATCGGGGACTCGGCGGAAAGAGTACGCGATCGTCAACTGCAAATATAGATGGGAATGTACTGATGAAATGAATCTAGACACATGAATCTAGAATATTTACTAGATGTTACACATATCTAGCTGTAAAACACACTGCAGTTTCCATTGTTTTCCCCAACATTATTGACATGTATGAATGCATATGTGTATGCATACTCTGATCATGCAAACCATGAATTTCAGTAGACTGCATATTTGAAGTTATTTTACAGTGTGAAAAAAAACTCTCAATAAACCTCTTGTTGTACGTAAATCTGTTCCCGTAGGCAGGTAATGCAGCTAGTATAAACTATAAAAGAGAGAGTAATAATAACAAATGCTTTTGATTAGTTGTTCATTTTTTAGCAGTTGAGGCTGGTTTTCTAGACTTGCAGTTTTAAGTTTTCGATCGCACTGCCTCTACATAAGCGCTCAACCATGTTCAATTGTAGCAAAGTTACATACCCTAGGACACTTATGTATTCGCGGCATCTAACTTTCGCGTTTTCGCGGCAACAGCCTCTCGCGAAAATTTCATGAGCGAAACTAAATTATCATAACGAACGAGCAAAAACGCGAAAATAAATGGTTTTCTTCATTGATATTCACAATAAAATCGTCATATTAGAAATGCAGGCAATTTTTGTGTGTGGTTGGCTCATTGGGCAAGTTTTGCTAAACTCATTATAGCTAATACACCGACTGAGCAGCTTGGCAAAACAATTTAAGATAATAAGTTATTTTTGAAAAGCCTAGACAAATGAAGAAGATGATGATATTAGTTTAGTCATTGAATTTGTAACTGATGAGGATGACAGTCTGGTAGGGAAAGTCATAAAATTGAATAATAATTATTGTGGTGATGAATTTTATTACCAACCAAAAGCAATAACAACCCGGGGCCATGGCCACCGCAGCACCGCGTGCTATAAATACTTGAATTTTAATATTGGTACAACATCATTCACTGCGGCAGAGACCTTGACGTCATTGATAGTCCAGGAGAAAAACTGCAGCAAGCGATCAAATTGCATTATTGATCTCGCCTACACATTTCTACCTGCGGTTCACAAATACAAACTACTGTACTTTTCGGACGATTAGCAACTACTTTTTTCTGATGATTTGAGCCATGTGGCTTATAGGTAGGCCTACAAGGGTGCGGCTAATTACTGTGGCTTATTCTGTGGCTTTTTTTTCACCGCTAGGGTGCACTAACGGGAATCTCCAATTAGTGCACTTCTAGCTGTGAAAGAAAATACGAAACAATGCCTCACGGTACTGTCCCGTTAGGCACTAAGTTAAAAAGCGTCGGATAATACGAAACTGTGCCGTTCTGCACTGCTCCGTTTTAAATGGCAAAGTTGCTGCCACGTTAAAAAGCACAGTCCTTGGTTCTGCGGCCTATTATATAGTAAGGTGCGGCTTATGTATTGCTTTATTATCGTTTTTGGAAAATAAAGCACATGCAGCTTATATAGAGGTGCGGTTTATAGTCCAAACAGTACGGTAGTCCCAAATTGAAAAATATTTCGTACCAGTGAACTGGACCTGAGGAATCTAATGTTTGTTCCACTGCATTTATTTTTACAACACTATATTTTCGCACTCATCAGAGCTGCGAAGTTAAGTTCCAGCGAAATTTTACTCTGTATGCTACTCACGAAACTAAATACTAGCAAAATATAAGTGTCCTAGGGTAATTGCTGTAGGATATATATATATGAGCAATCTTTATTGTGGTAATCAATAGTCATATTTTACAATGTTTTCCACAAGGTACCACGGCAAGTAAACTAACTAAAAAGTGTTGTATAATCGAGCTGGTGGGCCGCGGGCTACACTAATGCCCGAGGTCATGGTAGTTACAGGTAGTTACGAGAGGTTACGGGAAGGTACAAGAGGTTACGGGAAGGTACGAGAAGTCAAGGCGAGTATAAAGGCGTCGGGGGATTTGGAGGGAGTTCTTCTTTGCTTCAACCACATGTGAGTACGCACATTTATACAAGATGGCACAGTTGACAAAATTTTGATTTTTTTTCTTTGAGTGTTAACGTTAGCGATAATTTTTCTGGTTACAGCGTAAGTTTAAACGGTTGATTAGACCCTTTCACGGGCGTGCAGGCGAGGTGACGTGAGGTAGGGTGGTGTTGTGAGGTGTTGTAGCGGTAAAGTAGCGGTGTTGGTGAGGTGTAAATATTTATCACGTATTCGGAGGTGAAAATTACACTAATTTTATACCAGTGGGGTAGAGTGAATTGGTGGCGAGAGATATATTGTGTTGGGTAGAGATGGAGAGTGGTTTTCCGAAGCTGGTGTTTGGTGAGCACGGTGATGGGTCGTGAGAGAGATTTGTAGAGGAGATGAATTTGTGTATTGAGAATGCTGTCGAGAGGAGAGGTTATGTAGCTGATGAGCATGGCAATAGAGTACCTATTATGACTGGTAGAGCTAGGTTGGTGCCACTATTGAGAGCTATTGGGCCCAGTGGTAAAGAGGTATTGAGGAGTGCAGGGTTTAACGTAGATGGCGTAAATTCTACTTATGAAGGGGCAGTGGAGGATTTGCAGGATTATTATGGTAAACAAGAGAGTATGTTCGTAAAGGGGCATAAGTTCCTTACGGCTAGGCAGGCACTTGGGGAAAGTGATAGAGAATATTTACAACGGGTAGAGAGTTTGAGCAGATATGCAGAGGTGACTAACAATAATGATAGGGTAAGGTTTGCCCTTATTGTGGCGGTTAACGGGTTGAGAGATAGATAAGTAAGCAGAGAGTTAGTGAAGAATGCTAATCTTACTTGGGCGTTATTGCAGGAGGCATTGAGGGCTCGTGAAATGGCCAACAACTCTGATAGATTTTTGAGAAATGAGGGTAGAAGTACCGATTTAAAGAGTGAGGTTAAGAGAGAAGTAGCAAAGGTATCAGAGTTTGATAGTCGAGCGCAGTACAGGAGTAATGATAGAGATAGAAGTTATGATTCAGCAGGTAGATCCTCCCCTAGGGGTAGCCCTAGGAGTAGTAGAGAGTATTATGGTAGTGAAGAGCACGATACTAGTAGATATGGGACAAGAGGCCGGGAGTATAACAAGGACGGTGACAGTAGGAGGTATAGAGATAATAGCAGGGAGAGGCATGTCTCTAGATATAGAGCAAGCAGTAGAGAAGGCAGTGAAGGTAGAGTATGCTACAATTGCAAACGTAGTGGGCATGAGATGAGGAGTTGTCCCTCCATTAAATGTTTTTGTTGTGGACAGCGAGGACATGTATCCCGTTATTGTAGGGATAGGAGAGAAGTAGGTTATGACAGGCGAGGAAGTAGCAGGAGGTCAGGAGGTAGCCGAGATAATAGCTATGAGCGATATGGTAGCAGAGACAGTAGTAGGGAGAGGTACAGGGGCCGAGAAAGCCCCCGCGAGATTAGAGACAAATTTGGCAGGTACAAGGACAACAGTATGGATAGGTTTGAGGGGGAGAAGTATAAGGAGAGGTACGTGATGAGCCAGTATGAAGAAGTATGAAGATAGTCCAAGCTGTGAATGAAGCATCGCCTGCTAAGGTTGATATCGACAGTGATCTTATGAAGAAGTGTTAGGTTCTCTGGTTTTAGGGACAAGTATGAGGATGACAGTTGACTAGAAAGGAGAATTGTACAGGTTTTGAAGGTCAATGGGAAGAACATTGAATTTACGTTTGATACTGGGGCAGAGGTGTCGACTGTAACCGAGGGGACGGCCAAAAGGCTGAACCTACGGCTAGAGGAGCCATCTACTGTCTTGGCGGGAATAGATGGTCGGAAGCTAAGAGTAGTCGGTAAAGCAGGTGTTCAGTTGGAAAGTAAATATAGATTTATGGAGACAGAGGTATACGTGATGAAGGGATCTAGGACAAACTTGTTGGGTATAACCGAGTTGAGGCAGCTGAATTTGTTGGCTGTAGTCAACGCGGTGAGCAACAGCGAGTTTGACCCAGTAAAGGAGTTCGGGGAAGTTTTTAAAGGTCTAGGCACTATGCCAGGTATCTTTAAGATTAAGTTGAAGGATAAAGTAAGTAAGAAAGTAAAAGTAAAATTAAATAAGTAAAATTGAATTAAGTGATGGTTGGGAATTATTAATACAATCATGAGACATTAATTGCTGTCTCGTCAACTACCTGCAATAGAATAAGCATGCTGATATACTGTTGCATAACGGTATGTGATTTCAGGGGAGCTTGCTTATCAAAACCATAAGTTTGGCAAATGGCTTTAAAAGCCACTATGACAATCATTGCAAACTTCAGAGTCGTACTTTTGTTATGGAAGATAAACAGCCACATGATTGGTATGATGAAAGATAGAAGCTGTGACCTGGAGGCAAAAAAACATTGTGATTTCTACATTTTTACCAAATCTATTCTCTTGGACTAGTATTATGGTTTTTTTGCAAAGTTTTCATTAGTTTGCAAGTAGAGGTTGATGATCAGCATTAAAAAAGGTGTCTCCCAAAAATATATCTCTCATAGACAGCCACTAGTAGGTTAAATGGCAATTTTATCATCGGCTGGTATATTTATTGTATAAAACAGTACTTTCTCATGCCCAGTTTTCAATTCTGTTTTAGCGAAACATTCAAAACCATTTACTGATGTGCATTCTAAGGTCGGCAAATAGTATTCATTTGGTAACTCGCAATACACAACATTTTTAAAGCTACTTTGTCCTGCTGTTTTTAACCTCAAATTGTGCTGTGAAAAGCTGAAGTCATAGTGCTGAACTGCTTGAAATCTTTCTAGTGCAACCTTTTGACACTCTTGACAATTACACCTTATGTGAGACAACTTCACAAACATTTTATTGTCATATACAGCCTTGTACAACATAGCTGTTTGTATAGCTTGTGCTCGCAACATTCTCTTTTTCTAATGCAGTAAACTGAAGTGCGCGCAAGATCTCCACAGCTGCAGAACATCAGTTATTACTAATGGTACCTACTCTTTTACTGCAGTCATTCCAAATTTTTACATAAAATTTTTCAGATTTATGATAACTTTCACTATTAAAAATAGTTTGTGGCAACGAATTAATTACCAAAAAGTGGCTTTTTGTAGCTCTTTGGTGATTATACCAATTTTTTCAGGCTCAGTGAAAACTCTTTGACTGTTCTTTCAGCAATGAGGATTGCGCCATACCAACAGTATTTTGCACTTCTAATTTTGGTTGTGACCCAGTTATTGGCAGAAGCCATAAACCAAATCAATATACATAATTATAGTTAATAATTATAAGTATAGTAATAGTAGGTAATTAATAATAATATAATATATATATTATATATAGGAGTACCTTTATTATATATACTAGTATTATCTCAGTCTAGTGTAATGTGAGAGATTTTCAGGCGTGCATAAAAAACATAAAAAATGAGTAGCTCAACCAAAACAACTAAAATTAGTCTATTGGGGCGGGTGTTACAGTGTCCCTCTACCAAGCGGAATTTCATGAAGTGAAATCTCATTAAAAGCAATCTTTTATTCCAACTTTTAACCCTTGTCTTGGACAAGCGAACATACAGAAACCTCTTTTTGTCATAGTAAAAATACGTTTTTGTTTCGATTTATTTTAGACATACACTTTAAACATACAAATTTTTTTCTGTTGCAACATAGACCTGGCTGCTTAGGAAAAGATTAAAAAATAGATTAAGTTAAAATTAAAGATGTGTGCTTCTCTTCAACCTAGCCTAAAATTACTGTAATTGTGGACCCTAAGCCAAGACAAAGCAAAAAGACAAAAGTTTTCAATACACAACAATAATATCACTACTGCTGTACAGTCATTAAATTAAAAAGTCAAGTTTAGTTTTTTGTTGTTGAAAGGCTGATGGGGTGGGTTTGGAAAACCCTTGGAAAGAATTAGGCAATTTAAATGTATTTTATTTTCCACCTAGCGCAAAATTCCTTGACCTAAACATTCTCAGAATGGACTATTTATTTTGTAAGTAGTCTACTGTGCTCTTTAACATCTAGTTCTTTAAAAATATACTCTAAAAACTTTATACTCACAACTTGTTTATCCAGAACTCAAATGCATTTGATGCACTCATAAAAGGAAATTAAGAGTATAGTCACTTTTACATCTATCAACTAAATGTAAGGGTAAAGTGTGGTTTGCTCTCCCTGTATCAGTACACCTATACACTGTTGGTACACATGTATACATGTGGCTGGAGGCTCCAGTACATGTGTATACACATGCTATACAGGGGAATACATCTTGGTACATGTGGATACACAGGTTTAGTACACACATGTATACACAATAGGTGTATACAGTGGCCAGCCACTGTCATGCCAGGGTATGATGATTATACATGTGTAGCATAAGGCTGAGCAATGGACTCATTCATATGTACCAGTACAGGTTTCGGACACGTGTCCAAAAAGTGTCAGGACAGTGAATTAGGCAATTTAAATGTATTTTATTTTCCACCTAGCACAAAATTCCTTAACTTAAACATTCTCAGAATGGACTATTTATTTTGTAAGTAGTCTACTGTACTCTTAAACATCTAGTTCTTTAAAAATATACTCTAAAAACTTCATACTCAGAACTTGTTTATTCAGAACTCAAATGCATTTGATGCACTCCTAGAAAGAAATCAAGAGTACAGTCACTTTTACATCTATTAACTAAATGCAAGTACATAAGCTACTTTTTGTTCTCAGCCAGAATATTGATCATGCAGTCAGAGCACACTGCTACTGATAGTATGGTCTCCAGGCCCATATTGTCATCTTTTGTCTAAAAAAAATTTGCATTGCGTGTGCATAATTGGCTAAATCTGTCACTAACACAAATACTACCAAAATTGAAAAAATATCTTCAAGTATGTGAAATTGTTGCCCAATATAAAATTATAGCAAGTATAATTTATATACAAAAAAGTCTGTATAAAACCTACAAAAGCTCATAAACATAAATGGTCCATGCAATTACAAGGATGAAAAAGAGAACCTCAACGCCAAACATAAGACAGCATAACTTTGATTAACACAAAGTAAGGAAACAATGATCTTACACTATTTCGATATGATCGTATTTAAAACGTCTAATAAATCTCTCTTCTTTAATGAGCTTTAAACACAGATTTGACAGTAAAAAGTTACAACTGACCATAAATTATTCAGCTTGCTGTACGATCTCAAAAGCAGAAAATACTTCTGAGAAATGTGCAGCTATATAGATATCTTGAATCTTTCTTCTTGCTCATGAAACGTTTTAATCAAAGCACACCTGAAGGAGGACATTTTGAATTTGAGATACAAACAACAAAGTTCGCATAAAATTTCTTCTAGCATATGCAGTAGGTAAATGCTGCTAAAATTTGAGAAAGTAGTTCTTATATCTAGATTATACCTAGATATCTTATATATATTATATCCCGCTTAATTTGATAGAATAGACATAGAATAGACAGGTAACATGAATAAAGTAGACACAAATATGACTTAATAAAATGGTTTCCTAGACAGAGAAGCCACTCTGCTGGGAGTAGCTGTGTTATATCTCCTTTCACTATTTTCAATTACTAAGGCAATGCTATAACAACACTATATCAAACCCAGCGTAGCTATCGCAATCAATCAGGATTATTGATAAATGCAATCAATGTAATAATTCCAAATACCTGTTGTAGCGTTCTTGAGTTGATCTCGATCCCAGTGCGACCACCGGGTTGGAAATCCGGACTCTAAAAGAATACCTTTTTGTCCTCCGAATCTTTCACCTCAGGTTAGTTGCAAGTTGAAATAACAACGATGATGATACAAATTTTAAAAATTATATTATAAACTTCAGAAGTTGGAAAAAGTTTATAAATGTAACAAGAGAATGTAAATCTGTATAGATATATATTCTTCAAAGTATGTAAATTTATGTAAATATAAAAGAGCGAGGAATAACTGATACTTATAATCTTACATGATAAAGCTTACAGATAATCTCACAGATAATCTTACAAATGTTTGTTGTAAAATGTGAAATTAATTACAAATTACTAATTAGTTAGTTTTAGAAGGAAAGATGTGTAAGCTACTACACAAAGCGAGTACTGATAGGAACTTTTATGAAACACGTTTTTAACGAAAGCGATATTTGTCTGTTGAGGAAAGAGAATTGCGCTTGTTAATATACTACACCGCTATTAAAATAAATGTTAAATAAGAAACTAAAAAACATTCATGTAAACCAAGATGGTTTAATTTGAACTAAAAGAAATACAGTAAATAGATTTTTTAAATGAACATAGTCTTTGTTCGTATTTAATGATTGCGGAGAGCAAAGGTACCAAATCAGATTCCAAAAAACATAGTGTACCTTGGGAAAAGTCTTCTGAGCAGCTGAAATAAATTAGTAGCAAATTAAATGTTGATATAAAATCAATAGCAAGTTTGTAAACTACAAAATTTGAACTAAAAAAAATAATACCAAAAGATTTTTTAAACGAACAAAATCTTTGTTTGTATTTAATGATTGTGGAACGCAAGGTACCAAATCAGAATCCAAAAAACCTAATGTAGCTGGGCAAACGTCTTCTGAGCTGCTGAACTAGATGCAAGTGTAAAATAAACAGCAAGTATGTAAACTACAAAATGTTGATGCATCGCATATATTTTGGTAACGTATATAATCAGTACAAAAATCGCCAAATTTCAAGTTCGAGATAAATTATTACCCCCAAAGAAAAAAGAAATGAAGAAGAATTGTGTTACATATACTTATATCCCAAAATACTTTTGTGCAAAAGCATTGTAACTCATGGACGCAAGGCTAAAATAATTAGCACGCGCATGGTGTATGCGTATATGAAAACGGCTTTGATCATTATGCCATTCTAGCTCAGTGGTAGAGCATCCAGATAAAAAACTTGTGTATCAAAAAAACATGTAAAAACATGCATTCGTGGTATTTGTCGCGAGTTCAAACCCATCAGCATGTGGAATTTCATTATCAAGATTTTAATAGCTATAGCTGGAGGAACACACATACACACATATCCACATAATTTGAGAAATATATACAAATGTATATAGATATGAAATTTAAAATGTCATTAAATTTAATGGTGGTCTGTCCGCCTATCAGACCAGGTTTATATTTGCTGTAAAGGAGTCAGTTCTTGTATGATTTTATACTTTGGATGAGCAAATAAACAAACCTAAATGTTGATTGCATAATAAAAAAATGTATTCTGCTAAAAATACTATCAGATTTTATATATGAGTTTAGTTGGCCCAAAAACTTTGCTACATTAAAACCATGTAATGTTGAGCCAATTTTTCCACAAGAATAAATTGGAAGTTTTAATTGTACAATGCAAAACCTACACTAGCTTTGTAATAATTGCGAAAAGTAATTATGCAGAAACCTCAAAACTACATAAAATCTATGTGAAAATGAATGCAAAAAATCGATTTATATGTAATAAGTAAATAAAATAGTACAACATCAATAAAGGTCATTATTTACGATAATTTACGACAGATACAAGGAGGCAGAAAAGTAGTTTGACATTGCATAAGTTTGGAGACAAAGCTGACATGAAATGATTATGTTTTTTGATGAGATACCAACTCTAACTCAGGCTTTGTAAAACTAAACTAACATACTGTAGATTATATATTCTCATAACCTTTGCAGGTTATTTTTTTTTGTTATTTTTTGTCCCAATTTTATCAGCTTTTTATAATTATAAAATTTGTTTTAAACAATGTCCTAAGAAACTCTGAATGGTTTATTTTGAAAACTGAGTAGGGTATAAAGATTAAACCTGTATAAAAACTTTGTATAAAAAATCTCACGTAGAGGGTTGTCTGCCCACTATTGTAAAAATCTTCAATTTCTAAAACTTCTCTTTAATGGGTGTCTTTTAAACTCTAGCTCACCAATATGTTCTCACAGTAGAAATCAATGACATACCTTTCTTTATGTCCTTAACCCTTTGTGTAACCTTGTTCTGCCGCTTGAGCAGATCTACAAGCAAATAAATCAGTGAGCAAAACAAGTTAAAACAAATGGGTATTATTAATTGCTTTAAAAAACAACATCCTTTCTAAAAGTTTTCTGCTGAAATGAGCCATCTAATCTTTAGATTAAGACGTTTCTGCTGTTTTTCTCTATTTTCAATCTAAACTAGCATTCACTCAATGCATTCCTATGCAAATATATAACTTGAAGCTGGCTATGTTTGAGAAGAGGCGATGTAGATGTTTGTTAATTGTAGATGTTTATAACTTTTTTGGCAGAGCAAAACTTTTATGCGTTGTATCAAGCACTCCTGCAACCTATAAAAGTTTTGCTTGCTAAACGTTACCTTTGTACTATCGTAAATTCAACCTTTTTTATATACAAAACAACGTTAAACAAAGAACTAGTAATAGTCGGAGGCAGTTATTAATTATTTCTATTGCGTCGCTTTCAAAGTTTTAACAAAAATAAAACAAGAAGCTTTAGAGTTGGACACCTGGAAAATTAATTGTTATTGATGTAAATGATTTATTCATAATATGATTTTGAGAAAACTTTTCTACTGAACAATTGATATTATAGCCTCGTCAAGATAAAATAATGTCAACTTGGTGGTCAAATGAAGATGACATTTAATTAGATAGTGGCGCTTTATTTTTCAACCCTTTTCTCAGGGTGAGGGTCGCAATCTCCGTGAGTTCGAGTCAAGCATAATGTGGAATTTTTAATCCAAAATTTTATCATCTATAGTTGGAGATACCGAAAACCGACATACTTTGAGAAATATATATATAGAGGAAGAGATATATATATATATATCTTAGCGTATATATATATATATATATATACGCTCAAGAGATAAAGATGTCTTGTTTATGAGCTTTTTAACCGCGATCAAGTTTTACCAATTTTAACCTGAGAACATCCTGGCAGTCACATCAACTATAACAACAAACAAATCTCAAGTGATGGCAGTGATAGAAAAATATCTATACTTTCTGTTAAAAATTTTTAAAACTCTACATGAGAGGCCCTTTAACTTTTAACAAGCAATCTATGCTTTTGAATTAAATATATTATGTGTATGTGCATGTATCTACCAATAAATAAATACATGCACTTGTGACACTGCTCTGATAACTTGAACATTTTTGCTCGATTCCATAAAGTTTGAGTTATCCGAGTTTCACTGTTTTTATTTTCCCACCCAACTATTTTGACCATTTGCTTAGCATTTACATTCAACACACGCTACTGCGCTAAATAAAATATTATAATTGTATCATGTAAGTAAATAGTGAAACAGAAGAGCAGAAAGTCTTGACAAATAGCAAACCAAGACATTCACCATTCAACTATTAGAAACTCATGTAGAATGTTAGAAGTGGTTTAAGGTCTATCGGGATGCGATTGTTTTATCAGACAAACTGACAAACTTTCATTCTTAAATAGTAGATTTAGTAACCTTAAAACTTCTGTAAAATAATGGGTTCTTTATATCTTTGTCTGTATCTTTGTATATGTATATATCTGTCTCTGAGTGTAAGGCTATGTTTATTGTAGAATCTGTTCTACTTAGGAGCTCATGACTACTTAATTTCACATTTAGGTAAAATTACTAAAAAGCATCAAAGTGGTTTTTATTGGATTAAAAGTCAATACAAAACACTGACATATACCATGTTTCTTATGAACTTGTGTAATCCTGTTCTTGTATAAAAGCTAATTCTAAGCGGTTTTAGAGCTATTCGCGTGTTTGATTTTAATGATGAGATCAACATTTTTATTCAAGGAGATTTCAAGCAGTCAAAGAGAGTCTCCGTTTACATTACCAACAGCATAATACTAATTGATTAATTGCTATGACATTTTGAGACTCCCTCTATAAATGCTATGGCATCAGACACCGATGTGGCCAAAATCTTGATGAATTTGATTATACAACAGTATATGACAGCGATATGTAATTATATAACAGAAATGTTCATTACAAGGTAAAATTGTTTCACCGTTGCTTTCTATGATTGTTTTGGCTATAAAAGCCTTAAACAGCAAGAAATAGAACGACAAACAATGTAATTTGCTAGCTACTACTGTATGTTAAACATCAAAAATGTGGCAGATTTGAAATGCGATCAGTTTTGGTAAAACTTTTAGGTATCAGAGAATAAAGAACTAGCATAAGTATAATACTAGTTAAAACACGGCGACAAGATTACAGTAGCATGAGAAAGTGTCACGAATATGATGCACTAGCCAATTCTTATGTAATCTTTTTGCTAAATATCTTTAACTGGCAGGTATTGACAAATTCTGGCAGTTATTTTCATCATTCCTTTCATTAGTAAATTGCCTATTCGGCTCAGAGCGAAGAGACTCTGGGTGATTGATGCTTTTGCGAAGGCCACAGGCTTGATCTATTTTTAAAGCACATCAATTACATAAGTAATGTTTCAGCTTATTCAGGTTTTTCAATATCTTGGCTTTCAAATAAGCCATTGTTTGACATGGTGAGCCAGACATTGGTTGGTGTTTATAGATTTCCCCAGAACTTTACCGCATAAATGTTCAATGGTATAGGCTTGAAAATTACAACGTCACAATTTTCATATTTGGTGTTGTGTGCTTTTACTGCTTATTTATCAACTACGATAATGATGCTAGTGGCAGGCGAAGGTAGGACAACTCCAGAGAACCAGTGAAGATGACAAAAGAATCAGTGTCATTAGCTCTCCATGTACAGATTATTACTATGATAAATAGCTCAGGTTCCAAGCATCATACTATATTTTCCCGATGATATTATGCACTAGCTGTCTCTTTTTATTGTGATGTTGAGGTGCACGACTGAGGCAAATTAATTTCAAGCATTGCGTTGTTTTGCGAAAGCGCAATTTACATATAGTCTTAGGGCCGCGCCACTGCAGGTCACAATTTAATCTATGTGATTTCAATACATTTATCAACGACAGTATATTTATTGAAGCATAATCATATTTAAAAAGCATTTAGAATCATATATATATATATATATATATATATATATATATATATATATATATATATATATATATATATATATATATATATATATATATATATATAAAACGATGTGATAATAATTACTATAAATGTTTAAAATGATTGAAAGGATGAATAAAGCAAACTCTTACAATCACTCAAAGTCCATTAATCCAGAACATGTATTTGTATTGGTCAGGCGTTAACACGATCCCCGGGCATTGTTGATTATCTAGAATCCTAATTTATTATTAGCGCTCACTGAGTTTACGAGCACCGATTGTCACAAAAAAAGCTGATCCTCAATGGCAACGAAAGGGATCGATGACCTAAAGCTAAATGATAATTATGACATCACATTGTGGGAACCACAACCAAGTGTTTTTTTTATTGCAGGACACACTTTTGACACCTTGTTTTTCATAGTTCTATTATTCTTTGTGTAGTGAATATAGACTCATTCAAAAGCCAAGACTCTGAAGTACTGAAATATATAATAAAAGTACTGATATAATTGATGTGCTTTTATAATGAAACTGAGTAATGCTGACGCCACTCATGGTACCTGTTATAGGCAGCATCATCTGTCATCAAGTGCTGGATATATTTTCCTAAAGCCTCTACTGATGAGAAATTGTAGACATGAATAAAAGAATCTAGAGGAGACCTCCGAGAGCAACGAGAACAAAACTTCCTTCTCTTTTCCAATTTCCCAGAATTTCTCAGTTATATACTCTGTACGTAAGGAATTCTCAAATGCTAAGTAGAATCTGTAAGGATAGTGTGCCTCAGCCTCGCATGTTATCTCAATTTTTTTGGACAATGTCTTTGTTTGGTACAGCCACCAAATATGTCTATATTTACCACAGATATAGTAAACCCTAGACATGCGAATAATCAAAACAAGTGAGGCCTATAATTAGCATGACGCAAAGTCATTGGTATGTGCAACACGAATCAGCTGATCTATTAACTTCTATTGACTTAGCACTAAAAACTGCTCAATTTTTTCATAGTTTGTGCATCTGAGACTGCATACGTATTTTATTGAAAATATGTAAAACTTATATACAGTAATACTTCAACTTACGAGTGCCCTAACGTACAAGAAACTTGAGGTACGAGCCAGCTTTTAAGCACGTTTTAGCACTAACATACGAGCCATGTTTGAGATCTGAGCACGCGAGTCAGTTGCCAAGTATGTCGGAGGTGTTTTATGAAAACAGCATCACTCTGCATTTTTCAACTGCTCAGATTATACTGTTGTACTATGTTTTTTGTGCGCGATTTTCAGTGTAGAATTATGTGAATTAAAAGTACCATGCGTAGACCGAAAGTTTGCCGGTAAAAGGATAGATAATGCAAAGAAAAAGCGAATGATAAAAATTGATATTAAACGGACAGTTATTGAAAAATATGCAAAATATGTATGCGTGATTGAGCTAGCTCAGCAAAATGACAGAAATATATCCACAATTATCAAACACAAGGATTATATTCAAAGCATTTAGTTTGCAAAAGGACTAACCATAGTTTCTAAACGACGCAGCGATCTTCACGACCACTGATAGAGAGACTGCTCAGGCTTTGGATAAAAGACAAACAATTGGCCGGTGATTGCGTAACTGAAACGATGCTACGTAAAAAGGCTGGTGCTATCTATCAAGACTATAAAAATAGACATTCGGACAAGTTGGCTAGTAGTCGTGCATTAACTCTTGGTGACGACACCTGTGTTCGTCCTGATCGCATCATGTTGAAAGGGCGACAAAGGCAAACGTCCTTAGATAGGTTTGTCTTAAAACGTTTGAATTAAAAAAAATCCTCATCACTGAACTCCTCATCTTCACCTTCCTCAGCTTTTGTCTCTTCTTTCTTTTTCTTTCTAGCCAGAGAATGTAGCAGGACTTGGCCAGTTTTTTCAGCCCTGCTCACATCCAGATCAGTACAGTTAGCATTGGGACGGTGTGATATCTGCTTTTATGAGCAGTGCACGAAGTGCAGATCTAAAGCACTGCACATACGGGTTATTGTTATAGCCACCCTTAGATCGTATTGTGGAAAACAGAATCTCGATGTGATCCTGGTTGATCTTAAAGGTTAGGAAGTAGTTGATGTAAGGGTAATTGCTGAAAAGATATTGAGCAATGCCATGTACAGATTTGGCTGCTGACTCAAAACCAATGACAAAATGATGATGATTTTCCTATTATTTTCCACTAGCATATTTCAGCTTGGTGTCTTTAATCGGCATAGATAGCTTATGATATTGTTGAGAACTTCTTGCTTTGAGTTGAAGTGCTGTCTTGTTATGGGCAATTGAGGAAATACCTGGGGTGTTGTGGTCTCTTCTGATGATATTTCCCTAAGAATTTGGTCTTATTGTTACGTTTATGACTTAAAAACTAGCATGCCAAGCGTGCTTCCACTACTAAACTTATTGCTCAATTGAAGGCTTTGATGCTGTGATGCACATCACTGCGACGTAACGTCGTGAAAACAACAGCCAATTATAGGCCTCACTTTTACTCCATTGTAATGATAGCTATTCGCCAATCTAGGTTTTACTATATCTATGATATTTACTGTAAAACCTCTAATTGAATGTCATGGAGCTCTATTTTTAAACCCTTTTTTAACTCTTCTGTAGAGGCGGTCAAATACAGTCAATTAGAGGCAGCATTTAAATTAAAGCTAATTTTAATTATTGCATTGGTGTATTTTTCAAATGGCTCATTAGAATTTCGGGAAAATTAATTTAGCCCTTTTTAGAGTGAAGTGAATATCATCTTTATTTTGCCTTCTTTTTTCTGCTAGAGCGATGCTAAACCATTATGGATGCAATATAGCTGCTTACTCGCCTCAAATTTGTTAAATAAATCTAAATTAAAATTGCATGGGAAAACCAAGCGACATCTCAGCCAGTTGTTATTTATTGTTTACAACTAATCTGCGATGATATTATAGCCTTTTACATGCTTTGAAATTTTTAGGAGCTTATAATTTTTTATTTCATTCTAAACTTGAAAGCATATTTTTATTTTATATCTACATGTATATTTGATTATGTTGAATAAAATATCATTGCACTCATTGATTCTTTTGCTACAGTTTGCAGCCAAAATTAGCTTTTGATGTGCACTAAAGAAGAATTATGAGGGCCAATCCTTTGTAAGCTGCGTCAAGATAACCACAGTGATGCTATTGAGTAACATGCCATAAATCTGCAAATTTATAAGTTATATAATGACAATCAATCAAATGCTACAAATACATAGATACATTCATCAACAAGTGACATAAACGAACCATAACTATATTACATGCAGGAACAAAAAATAACAACGAACATCTTTTGGTTGTTCAGTACCTTCCACAATTCTTCTGACCTAAATTGTTTTCTGCGCTGTTGAGCTAATTAGTATTAGCGCCCAAACAACTTTTTGGCAGAGCAAAATTTTTACGCGTTTTATTTAGCACAATTGCAACCTATAAAAGTTTTGCTCGCTAAACGTAACCTTTGTACCATCGTAAAGTTAAACCGTTTTTATATACAATCATTTGAAATTATCAAGAGAGCGTTAAACAAGAAACTACTAATAGTCTCAGGCAGTTATTAATTATTTCAATGGTGCCGCTTTCAAAGTGTTAACAAAAAAAACGCAAAGTTTTAGAATTGGACACCTGGAGAATTAATTGTTATTGATTTAAACGATTTATTCATAATACAATTTTGTGGAAACTTTTTTACTGAACAATTGATATTATGGACTCGTAAAGATAAAATAATGTCAACCTGGTGGTCAAATGAAGATGGCGTTCAATTAGATAGTGGCGCTCTATTTTTCAACTCTTTTCTCAAGGTCGCGGTCAATTGGAGGTGGCATTAAAATAGAAGTGGCATTCAATTAGAGGTTAAACGGTATGTACTTTTTTAGCTGCATCGTAACGGATAGCCTGTCATGCTGTTTTGGATCACAGCGAGAGACGTATGCATATGCCCCCTTAGTTTTATTCTTTGAATAGTTCATTGTTACTTAATAGGTGTACACTTTTTCTTTGTGCGTTCATAAAATAACCGCGCGCAGTAAGTCATGCTTCAATTAAAACTGCTCACCACTTTGTTGAATGTATGCCAATGATACCCTAGTGGCTCTATGCTTGCGATGAACCACAGTTGTCGTTGATGGATAGCTTAATTCTGTTTTCTGGGAAAAAGACATCTCATGCTTTAACTTGACATTAAAATATTGTAGTAGATATATAAAAAATTACAAGCCTATTGTTGCTTATTGAAGATGATGATTGCTGATGTTCTGTGTTGCTGTTGCAATTTAGGAGATTGCTAACCTAGTCACTTATCGATGATGATGATGCTTGCTCACCATCAAGAGGATTATCTAAATTCTTAGATAAAGACCATATGTTGGCAGGCTAATATTTTGCATGACAAAACTTTTTCTGGTCTCCTCTGTCTCTGTACATGATAGCTATAATATAAACCATAAAAGAGAGAGTAATAATACTGAACCCTTTTGATGAGCTGTTCATTTCTCAGTAGTTGAGTCTGGTTTACTAGACTAGCAATCTTACGTATTTGATTGCTCTGCCTTTACAAAAGCGCTTAAGCAAAACCGCTTTTAAGTTTTTTACAAAGGTCCAGTTTTTTATGAAATAGGTCTTTGAATGAATAGAAAAAGAGCCTTCTGAATGCTACCATTAACAAGCCTGTTGTTGTTGTGTTTATACACTTAATGTGTAGAGATCACTTGGTGTGTTGATTAAGTTTCTTTTCATTGTCAGCTTTAGCGTGGGTTTCACTACTTCAAACTAAATATTCCCTTTTAACCTATACAGGTCCTATAAATAACTCTATTGTGTGCATCCAGGCATCTAATCAGTTGTTTTCTAACAAATAATAGATTCAGTGTTACTAAGTTTTACATATTTGATTGCATTGCCTCTACAAAAGCACTCAAGCAAAACCGGCCAATGTTACTTACAAAAGGTTCAGCGTTAATGAAATATGGCTTTAAATAAATATAACAAGAGCCTACTGAATGCCAACATTACCAAATCTATTGTTGTTGTGTTTATACACTTAATCCGTAGGGATCACTTGATGCATTGATCAATATTCTTTTCATTGACAACTTTAGCGCGGATTTCATTACTCTAAAGTCTAAACTAAATATTGATTTTTAACCTATACCGCTCCAAATAAATAACTCTATTGTGTGCACCCAGGCATCTAATCAGTTGGTTTCTAACATATACTAGACTCAGTGTTACTAAACAGCCCGTACCGACTTTTTATTAATATTATCTTAAGTCCGTTTTTTTGGGAAGAAGACAACTCATGCTGCACTTTGACATTAAAATATTGTAGCTATGTGCAAAATTATAACAAACTTTTCCTCAGAAAATTGCAAAATTTGCTTCAAATCTCTAAATTATGATTAAAAAAAGTACTAGCTACTTAAAACATGTAAAATCAACCCGACTTGGAAAGCTATAAGTTTAGGTTGTATGAATATTTGTTCAGATGAGCATTAAAGGTTGACTTGCAACAAAAATCACATTAAAGTTATTTGGTATCAAAAGATTCACCATGTCTTTCTCTGTTGTGTTGTAGGTGCAAAATATGTGGAAATGTGATTACAAGCTCTTAAAAGCTAAAAAACGAACAGTTAATTGCAGCCACACGAGACCGCGTAGTTTGGATTCTCTTTCCAAAACGGCTCAAATGTGACGTAGTTGTGGTAGATGGTTTCTGTTTACACTTTCATGCAACCTTGTTCGTCGAAATATTTTCAGAAATATACTTCACGCATTCAATAAAACTATGCCTATTGTTCTTACGCGTCTGTTCTATCGTCATTGTAATGCTGTCACTTTTAGCAGTGATATCTTATAACTTACCATAAAAAATCATTTAATATTTTAACCTTAGCTCGAATGAGTACATATCATTGTCTGATAATCATGACGAGCCTGTTGGTCACCTGTGATAATCGAAAAGTGCTGCAGAAACTATTTGCGAAGTATTGGGTCACATGATCAGATTACGACTTGCCGATTAGACCAAGCCGAAACAAAACTGTAAAGTAGCGACTATCTATATTTGATATGGGGTCTCTGGTAAAACCCGAAGTGTTTGTCATAAACTAGTGCTACGATAAGTTTTATATTGAGCTTTTTATTGGCCTTTCAATTTACGTGAGAACATCACGTGACAAGACAATAACCAAACTGTAATGACAACGTCAGAGAAATAAAGAGAATCCAATCTACGGCATCTTTTCGTTTTTGAGCTTTTAAGAGCTTGTAATCACATTTCCACATATTTGGCACCTACAACACAACAGAGTAAAACATGGTGAATCTTTTGGTACCAAATAACTGTAACGTGAACTTTGTTGCGAGTCAACCTTTAAAGAGAGAGTAAGAATAACGAATGCCTTTGATAAACTGTTTATTATTCCTCAGTTGAGGGTGGTTTTCTAGACTAGCAGTTTCATGTCTTTGATCGTACTGCCTCTAAAAAGCGCTCAACCATGTTCAATTGTGGCAAAGTTACATACAAAAGGTAATACGATAGGGTTATGATTCTTACAATAAAGCCTTGAAAGATTTAGGTGAGAGAAATGTGAAGGTCAATTTCAACGAGTGTGTTGTTTTTGTGGTATGTGTACTGATGCGTCTGGATAATTTTTATTTTTTATGAAGATTTTTGTCACTAATAACTTCATTGCAGCTTGCAGTACCCTAAAGCAGTAATAAATAGCCTCAAAGTACTGAGTCACTCATCACTTCTCTAGCGTTGTAATCTTGGGTCTCTTATCATGTCCCCATCAGGTAACTACATGTATATACATCCTATCTCACTTTCTTATACGTTTTCAACTTTATTCCTGATGTACTTTTGTATGCTTAGTGTATATGCAATTTTTATAATATGGTAAATGTTAGAAATCTGGAAAATTACTGTTTTTGCTCATTAAATGCAAGTTATCAGTTCAAACCTTCTGATAGGATCTATTCAATTTGGGACAATTTTGTACAGTAATACTTCAACTTACGAGTGCTCCAACGTACGAGAAACTTGAGAAACGAACTAGCTTTTAAGCAAGTTTTAGCACTAACATACGAGCCATGTTTGAGATACGAGCACGTGAGTCAGTTACCAAGTATGGTGGAGGTGTTTTATGAGAACAGCATCACTCTGTATTTTTTAACTGCTCAGGTTATACTTTTGTACCGTGTTTTTTGGGCACGATTTTCAGTGCATAATTATGGGAATTAAAAGTACTGTGCGTAGACCGAAAGTTTACTAGTAAAATGAAAGATAATGCAAAGAAAAAGCAAACGATAACAATTGATATTAAACGGAAAATTATTGAAAAATATACGAAATGTGTATGCGTGATTGAGCTAGCTCAGCAATATGACAGAAATACATCCACAATTATCAAACAGAAGGATTATATTCAGGGCATTAGTTCGCAAAAGGACTAATCATAGTTTCTAAACGGCGCAGCGATATTCACGGCTGCTGATGGAGAGACTGCTCAGGCATGGGATAAAAAAATAAACAATTGGCCGGTAACAGCGTAACTGAAACGATGCTATGTGAAAAGGCCGGTGCTATCTAGCAAAACTATAAAAATATACATTCGGACAAGTTGGGTAGTGGTCGTGCAGTAACCCTTTCTGACGACACCTGTGCTCGTCCTAATTGCAACATGTTGAAAGGGCAACAAAGGCAAACGTCCTTAGATAGGTTTATCTTAAAACGGCCGGCTAGTCGTGAAAGCGAAACAAAGGAAAAATTAGCTTACCAGCAAGCGACTTAAAACTATGAACGCCGAAGAAACTTTAATTATGTTAAGTTAAAAATGAAAGTTTGCTTTTAGATTTGCTTCAAAATTTTGTCTTTTAAGACTTTGATTAAATCCAAATTTATCAAAGTCAACTGTTGTAATGAAAGATAACTTATATTTCCTTCTCGAGCAAATCCTAGCGTTAGCTGCTATTGTAGGTATTTAATTTTACATTTTAATTAATCACATTTCCTTACATTATTCTTTATTTGTTGCTTTTTAAAAGCATGTGTAAGTTAGGACAATAACCAACATGTTCTTTCTGTTACAATATCTTGTTTTGAGTGTTTTATTTTCATTTTTATGGTTTGGAAACCAATCAATATATAGTTAATTGCTCTATATATAAATAAATTGCACCAACATGCGAGTAAATTGACATACGAGCTCAGTCTCGGAACACATTAGACTCGTAAGTCGAAGTATGACTGTATTCACTTTCTAAACAGGTTTTTGCATAATTACCAGTAAGCTTTACATGTATTTTACACTAGAGAAGAAACAATACACTATGTTACAACACATAAATAAACAAACAAACAAAACAAGTTAAAAAAATGCTTTATCATGGCTTTTACTCAAGTTCTGGATATAAAAGTTTCAACGCCAAATAATAGAGGAACAAGCGTAGTAACCGGTGATCTGCTACAGTATGTTAAAACTTAAACCGAAGAGACAGATATAAAAACTCATCACTGCGACAAATTTCACTTGATACAACCTTTAGATGTTAAAAAAGCAAAAACTGTTATAAGCATAGTATTAATAGTAAACAAGGGTACATTATCACGACATTAAAATCATGATTATCGTGTGTCTGCTAATTCCTATGTTTGCGGATTGTCAAATATTGAATTTAACTGGCAGGTATTGACAAGGTCTTGCAGTTATTTTCATCATTCCTTTCATCAGCAAATTGCCTATTCTCCTCAGAGCGGAGAGACTCTGGGTGATTGATGCTTTTGCAAAGGCCACAAGGTTTCCCCATTGCAAATGAAACTGAGTAATGCTGACGCCACTCGTGGTACTTGTTATAGGCAGCATCATCTGTCATCAGGTGCTGGAGATATTTTCCTAGAGCTTTTACTGATGAGAAATTGTAGACGTGAATAAAAGAATCTGGAGGAGCAATCTCCGTATATTCTTGTACTGATAAACCTCCGAGAGCAACGGGAACAAAATTTCCTTCACTCTTTAAAGTTTTCCAGAATTTCTCAGTTATATACTCTGTACATAAAGAATTCTCAAATGCTAAGTAGAACCTGTAAGGATAGTGTGTGTCAGCCACACATGTTTTGTTACCTCTTTTTGGACAAAGTATTTGTTTGGTGCAGCCACCCAATATGTCTACATTTATGTACTTCTTTAGCTGCCTCATAAAGGAAAGTCTGTCATACTGTTTTGAACCGCAGTGAGAGACATATGCAAATGCCCCTTTAGTTTTGTTTTTCGAATAGTTGATAGTCGGTTGTTGATGAATAGGTGCACGCTCTTGTTTTGTTCGTCCGTAGCCTAACTGTACAGGCGTGGAGTTGCGTAAGTAGGTCATGCTTCCATTAAAGTTGTTGACAACTTTGTTGAATTTATGCCAAGGGTAAGCTGGCGGCTCCATGCTTGCTACAAACCACAGTTGTCGTTGACGGATAGCTCTTGGGAACTGTAACAAACTCTGCGGTGTGTTTGGAAAGAATATAAGAGCATCGGCTTTCTGAGCATAACTGATGTTATCTGGACTGTAGATAAAATCACAATTCGAATATTCACATCCATCAAAGTGGATCGTTGGAAGCAGCCATGGTCCTCCACTGTCTATACTTACTATTAATTTTCTTTTACCATGTTCGGTCATTTCTGATATTTGGTTTGGAAAAAAATGTCTTGAACTCTCACCATCAAGAGGGTTTTCTTGATTCTTAGATAACAACCATCTGTCGACCGGCTGATATTTCCTCAGAAAGAACTTTTTCTGGTTTTCTCTGTTTCTATACATGATAGCTAGGATATAAACTATAAAAGAGAGAGTAACAATACTAAACGCCTTTGATGAGTTGTTCATCGTCCAGCAGTTGAGGCAAGTTTACTAGATTAGCAACTTTACGTTTTTGGTTGTGCCGCCTTTACAAAAGCGCTCAAGCAAAACTGCTTATAAGTTACTTACAAAAGGTTCAGTGTTTATGAAATAAGTCTTTGAATGAATATAAAAGAAGCCTCCTGAGAGCCACCATTAACAATCCTGTTGTTGTTTTGTTTATACACTTCATGCGTAGGGATCACTTAATGCGTTGATCAATATTCTTTTCATTGACAACTTTAGCGCGGGTTTCATTACTCTAAAGTCTAAACTAAATATTGCTTTTTAACCTATACCGGCCCAAATAAATAACTCTATTGTGTGCATCCAAGCTCAATTAATCAGTTGGTTTCTAACAAATGATAGACTCAGTGTTACTAAATTTTTACTTTAAATTTGCTCATTTTCTATTAATATTTTTTTAATTTGGTCTTTTGGAAAGAGAACACCTCATGCTACATTTGGGTATTAAAATATTGTAGCTATGTACAAATAAAAACTTTTTATCAGCAAATTAAAATTGCAAAAAAACCACTAATTGAATAAGAAAGTACTAGCTACTAAAAGCATGAACAATCCACCCGACATGGAACATTTGTTAAGATGAGCAGCGAAACAGATTTTAAAAACACATGCACTACACAACGAAATCATTGTGATTATGTAAAACATGGTTGGTCAGCATTTGATTGTATTCAGCTGTTATTGAGTAATTATTATTGTCATTATGACCAGTTTTAGCAGCGAGTAGTCAGACTGTTTGAAAATTAAATCATACTACATCCAGGTTTACACAACTTGCAAAAACTGCCACAACAGTCAGACTCAGTCAGATAGTAGAAACTTTCGTCATTATGTTATATTTTGTTCACCCTTTGATCAAAGTCTAGTACATACATGTACCTGTAAATAAATCTTATAATCACATCTGCTTTTGAAGACTATCAAGGCCTTATGGCAAAATTTTAAAAGTGCACAGTTCAAATATACATGTATTAGGGAAATCATAATTATACTGCTGTGAAAGCACTTCTTGAATCGTGCTTAAGCAATGGAAGCTTTTACCGCAATTTGAAAAAAAACTTATTGTTCTGCTGTGCTGACTTTACCCATATAGATTTCTACTAATTATTAAAAAGCTCAGACCACGATTTTGGTTTATTTCAACAAATTCACAATAATTATTGCAAACACATTTTAAACAAACCCTTTAAAATTCACTCCCGGGTATTTCGGGAATCAGCTGAGAAGCTAACAAATTCTGACCGGATAACTCGTGATTCGACCTTAGAGTACTAATCCTAGTCCCTCATTATATATCTGTCAGGTAACTATATATATCATGTCTCCCTCAAAAAAAATATTTACCTTCATCCTAATATGTTTCCGTATTTTTATTGCTGTTAGGTTGTTTTAGTTTCTGTCATTGGGATTTTACTAAATGAACACTGAGCAGAAAAGCTTTCATTTAATTAAGCTTATTTCGCTTATGCTCTACTTTTAATTTTTTTCTGGTTGTATTTATTTTACTAAAAATTACTAACTCAGCATGTGTAGACTCGCTTGCACTTTTTGTATTAAAGATGCATAACCAGAACAACTTTTATCAACTTGAGCTGGAAAAAATGTAATCGAAGTTTTAGATGAGCGGCAGGTAAAAATGTACTTGGTAATCCACAACAATCATGTTTACTATTACATTGAAAACTTGATGTATATTTTGCCATAAAACTGCAAATCATGTACTTTAACAAATCTACCAAATTTAGAGATAAAATCTGAAGTGGATTTTGGTTAGCAGGCTCAGGAAAGTTGTCAGATCCCTGACTTTCTGTTGGCATAGATTGCAACTCCAAACTTACTACTGCTTTTTGAAAGAAATAGTGCTACTTCCTCTTGTTCCTGACAAGTAGAAATATAGAAAATTTTCAACCTAGCCGCGTATTGATGCTTGCTGGTGCTCTGTATTTGCTGGTGCAATGCAAAAGATTTTTAGCTAGTTGATGCTCACAAAAAGATCTAGCGAATGTGGTAGTATATTTTGTAGTAGCTATACAACCCGGCGTTGCTCGGGTACTAAAACTCAGCTCGTAAACAATGAGAGGTAATGAGAGTTGCCTGCCACTTACTATTAGTCTGACAAAATGCCAATGGATAATTTGAGTAAGTATATACTTAAATACTCAAAAAAATATACTAAATACAAGAATCAAATCCAACAGCTAACGTGCTTGAAAGTGACTGTGATTTTAGCAGTCAATGCCTAAGGATAGTGTGATAGCGCTGTTTACAAACTTCTAAAAATGATGGAATTTTATATCTATATGTTTTGGTCATTCTTCTATTAAATCAGCTGAACTGCTTGTATGTCTTTTTTAAAGGCCTCTATTCAAAATGAGACAAATTTATTTGTCTCATTCGGTATTTGGTCTGTAAACAGGTTTTGGCATATTAAGTAATGATTTTATATTTATTCCAAGTTAGAGAAAAAAAGAATGCAATATGATAGGATATGTGAACAATACAAATACTCAGGAACAAGTTAAAGAGATGTTCCTCCTTTGATTCTTACAAATCTACCAATATAAAGTATTATAGGCCAGATAATAGAATGAAAAATTGTGTAACTGACTACCTTCTATAATAATATAAATGTTAAAAAACGATAAAATAACTTGTATCACTCAGTACAGCTTTTAGGTGTCAGAGAGTGAAGAGCTGGTATATGCATAATATTTTCGAAGACATAGGGACTAAAGACACATTAGCACAAGATTAAAATCATGAATATTATGTATCTACAACTTCTTATGTATGTGGATTGTCAAACATTGGATTTAACTGGCAAGTATTGACAAGTTCTTGCAGGTATTTTTATCATTCCTTTCATCAGCAAATCGCCTATTGCTCTCGGCGGAGAGAGACTCTGGGTGGTTAATGCTTTCACAAAGGCCACAAGCTTGCTATTTTGCTAATGAAACTGAGTAATGCTGACGCCACTCATGGTACCTGTTATAGACAGAATAATACATGTATGTCATCAGGTGCTGGAGATATTTTCCTAGAGCCTCAACTGATGTGACATTGTAGACGTAAATAAAAGAATCTGGAGGAACAATGTCAGTATTTTCTTGCACTGATAAACCTCCGAGAGCAACAGGAACAAAATTTCCTTTACTACTCAATGTTTTCCAGAATTTCTCAGTTATATATTCTGCACATAATTCTCAAATGCTAAGAAGAACCTGCAGGGATAGTGTGTCTCAGCCTAGCATTTTATCTCACCTTTTTTCAGACATGGTTTTTGTTTGGTACAACCATCAAATATATCAACATTTATGGACTTCTTCAACTGTATCATAAAGGACAGTCTGTCACACTGTCTTGTATTGCTATGAGAGGCGTATCTAAATGTCCCTTTAATTTTACTCTTTGCATAGTTGATAGTTGCTGAAAAGTTTGTGTTTTGCTTTCTTCCATCAAAAATATAATTGTGTTGGTGTCAAGTTGCATAAGTAGGTCATGCTTTTATTAAAATTGTTGAAAACTTCTTGAATGTTGTCAACGATGCTGTTGCTGGAAGAACTCATTCTGGTCTCCTCTGTTTATATACATAGTAGCTATGATATAAACTATAAAAGAAAGAGTAATAATACCCAACGCCTTTGATGAGTTGTTCATTTTTAGCAGCTGAGGCAGGTTTACTATATGTGTTTGAGTTACATACAAAAGGTAATATGATTCATTCAATAAAGCCTTGAAAGATTTAAGCAAAAGCCATGTGAAGGTCAATTTTAACGAGCTTGTTGTTGTTGTTGTTGTTGTTGTTGTTGTTGTTGTTTATGTGATGCTTGTATATCGTTTGTTTCTCAATTTTCTCTGAACATTCTTTTACTGATAATTTTATTACAGCTTTCAGCACACTACGTGAACCAATTCCAGCCTCGTAATATCGGGTCTCTTACCATGTAACAGGTAACTATATACATCATCTCTGGTCTCTTTACACTTTTTCATCGTTAATCCTGATTTATTTTTATATCATTAGTGCTATTAGGTTGTTTTAGTTTTTGTCATCGAAATTTAAATAATTAAACCACGAGCATAAAAGTTTTTCTGTAATTTATTTTATTTCACAGTTGCTTCAATTTTTAATTTTTTCAGTGATATTCTAAATATTGCTAACACAGCAACTCGTAGACTCGTTAGCATTTTGCGGTACTAAAATGCAAAGACAACACAATTTTTATCAACTTTATAAGCTGTAAAAATGCAAGTGAAGTTTTAGATAGCCATTGGTAAAAACGTAGTAGGTAATTGACAACAATCGAGTTTACTATTACATTGAAAAACTAAAATTTATTTTGACGTAAAATCAAATGCTCCGACGAATCAATCAAATTTAGGAATCAAATCTGAAGAAGATTTTGGTTAGCGGGCTAAAGGAGGTTGTCTGCTCCCTGACCCTCTGTTTGCAGGGAATGCAACTTTAAATTTTCAACTTCTTTTTGAAAGAAAAAACTCTACTTCCTCTGAGTCCGGACAAGTAGAAATGGTCAGGGAGATACAAGCGTCCTGCCGGTGCCTTTTGACGCTTGTGCAATTTAAGAAATTGCCAGCCTAGTAACTTGTTGTTGATGATACTTGCTGATGCATTGTGTTGCTGGTGCAATTTGAGATGCTGATGTAATCTGAGAGATTGCCAACCTAGTTACGCTGTTCTTTGCTGTTTGACAGAACTTGCAGGTACTTCATTGTCCCACGGACAACGCCGGACACGCCTGACCAGTACCATCCGAGTCATAATCGTTTGTACCTTTGGTTTATTCCAGCATGATGTTGACTGTGGGCTTTTTGCACAAAGAGTGCCTTCATGCTTGCGAGGCAAACAATTACTCGATCTGCTCTTTTGTTATTAATTATTCTGATTTGTAAGATCCAGTCTTCTATCCGACATAAGTGCGGCTGTTCTGTTAACTTTTTAAGCTTTTGGTATTCTCAGTTGAGTGTCTATTCGTCGATCCGCTGACCTGACTCTAAAACCTAAATTATATGAGCCGTTCTGCTGCCAGCTTGTTGAAGTAAGACGGGTATTTCTTGTCTTAATAGGTCAGTTAATCCCACGACCAAACAGAGCGAAGCGATTGGTTGGGAGATTTATGATAAATGCACATGTGCACACAACTCCCGAAAATTATTCATCAACAATGAGACGAACCTTTGAATTAAAATTTCATCAACAAATTTAACCATCGTTTTGTAAAGTCAGTAAAGTGTAATAACAATACAAAACACATACAAACCTATTTAAATATGTTACCAAGTCTTTGTAAATCGTCATTATTATCTTAAAACTTACCCATCTAATCGGATTATACACAAATAAACAGATTTATTTGGGCGAAAATCGTTATTAAAACTTGTCAAGCCTCACTTTTATAAAAGTTAAGACCGGAAATTAAAACGCCGAGCAACAAAGAATAGAACGATTACATCGAGCGCATTTCACGAAAAAGTAACGTGCACTTTTCACCAGTCTATAGCATGGTCGAAGGTTTCGTTGATTAACGTGGGAGTACTGAAATCGTTTCATTTTTGCCGAGTTCGAATTAACTGACATTTCAGACACATTTGAGTACTTTGGTATTCTAACTGATGTCCAACGCAGTGTAAGTAAAGGATATGACGATGATATTTTTTCTAACGATTTTTATGAGATTACGGTATTTAATTATAAGTTTGGTTATTCTTCTTGATACTTCTTGATATTGTTAGCTATGACGTTTTGAAATGTAAACAAAATTGTTCATTGGTTTTCTATTATTACTGTATTACTATTACTAAGTTTGGATATTCTTTTTGATACTTCTTGATATTGTTAGCTATGACGTTTTAAAATGTAAACAAAATTGCGCATTGGTTTTCTATTATTGCTGTATTACTATTACTAAGTTTGGATATTATTTTTGATACTTCTTGATATTGTTAGCTACGTCGTTTTTAAATCCAAACAAAATTGTTTATTGGTTTTCTATTATTACTGTATTACTATTACTAAGTTTGGATATTATTTTTGATACTTCTTGATATTGTTAGCTACGACGTTTTTAAATCCAAACAAAATTGTTTATTGGTTTTCTATTATTACTGTATTACTATATTAATAATATTGGTTATTCTAATAATATCAGTGCATTCTTCTTCTAATATTGGCCAATATTGCATTTCTCCTATTGCTGGGGGAGAGATATAATCATATAATCTTTTCCTTTCATTATTGCTGTTTGTTGTATATAATAACACCCACACCCAGTACATTACAGCTACCATTGCAGTTATCCTATTGCACTGCAGTGTCATTTGACTGCTAATATTGCATTTCTCAACCATCAGTACCCTTTCTTTTTTCCAATATCACTTTGGTCGTGGGCTGTATGACCGTGGAATTTCTAGTCTAATATGACTGGTAATAGCTTTTAGCTGAGCTTAATGACTTCCAGGCTTGCCGCCTCATTAAGTGAATTGTGTTTGCTGTGTATTTCTTTTTAGATGAGTCAATCCTTTGCACACTGTTTGCTGCAAGCGCCCTTGGCTAGCCGAAGCTTTTATTAGCCTTTCCTTAGTTTGTCGTCTTTTTTCCTCAATCTTTCTGGTTTCGCTTCTCTTTTATATTTGTCCTTGAGTCAATTTCAAGTGTCATTGGCTGCTAGTGTTTTACACTTTATTGGTAAGCTCACATTCCTCCTTGATGTTACAATCACAAGCCAACAACACCTAAAATTATACTAAGTCCAGCAACAATTTGCGCAGAATTGGCTAGTACTAAAAAGACCCCAGTAGTGTAATTGTGAACTTACATTTTTAGGGATTTTCATTCTAAATTGCTATCAATTAGTTACTGTAACTTACCTGCTTAAATTTAAATTTATGTCATTCTTTTCACAGCTGTTTCGTCAATATTTTTTAATAAAATACAACATTTGATTTCATGAATAACTATGTCATATTTTTCTGTGCGATACAACTTAACATTGTCTATAATGAAGTTATATTATAAACTATATCTACAATACGCTAAATAAAGTGTAGTAAATATTTGTATCGCTGATGATTGGTTGTCGATTCAAAGTTTGTTGACCGATACAAGGCTTCGGCAAGTAGCTAATCTGACTGGCTCCTGCAGTCTTGGTGACATACCTCTGCTTGTGCCTGCCACTCTGTCATCTATTGGTAATTGCAGTAGGATGTAATTCTCTTTCATATGAAATAGTGATGCTCAATTATCATCATGATCTAGTTATAGTTTTATGCTGTTTTTTGTTCATAAGTTTTATAATATGAAGACAAGACAACTCCGAATCCCACTGATGTCATATACATATATTCACATCAGCTGCAATGGTTGAACAACCCCCATGCTTGATATTTCTAGCAGCACCACAAATGCTCTAGATTTTCATGTTTGCTTGTTGATGTATAGGAGTGTTTACTGGGTTGTTTTGTAGTAGTAGTTGTATTTTATGATCCCACAATATGCTGTTTCTTTCAAATAGTCTGTCATCATATTTCATTATGAAGGTCAGACAACTTCGAGTCTTACTGATGTCTTATATATTCACATCAGCCGCAATGGTTGAACAACCCCCATGCTTGATATTTCTAGCAGCACCACAAATGCTCTAGATTTTCATGTTTGCTTGTTGATGTATAGGAGTGTTTACTGGGTTGTTTTGTAGTAGTAGTTGTATTTTATGATCCCACAATATGCTGTTTCTTTCAAATAGTCTGTCATCATATTTCATTATGAAGGTCAGACAACTTCGAGTCTTACTGATGTCTTATATATTCACATCAGCCGCAATGGTTGAACAACCCCCATGCTTGATATTTCTAGCAGCACCACAAATGCTCTAGATTTTCATGTTTGCTTGTTGATGTATAGGAGTGTTTACTGGGTTGTTTTGTAGTAGTAGTTGTATTTTATGATCCCACAATATGCTGTTTCTTTCAAATAGTCTGTCATCATATTTCATTATGAAGGTCAGACAACTTCGAGTCTTACTGATGTCTTATATATTCACATCAGCCGCAATGGTTGGACAACTCCCATGCTTGATATTTCTAGCAGCACCGCAATTTCCCTAGATTTTCATGTTTGCTTGTTAGTGTATTGGAGTGCTCACTGAGCTGTTTTGTAGTAGTTGTTGTATTTTATGATCTCACAATTTGCTGTTTCTTTCAACTTGTCTGTGATCACGTTTCACATCCTGGCACTACTTGAAACAGACTTCAGCTTCCTCTAAATCCTCGGGTTCAACATGATCAAATCATAATCACTACTAAAGCTGTAAAGTCTTTTAGCGAACTTGAAGTTTCTCATAAGTGTGTACGGTCTTGAAACAAATTATTTCATATTTCAAACAGAGAGAGACAATGAATAATAATTTTTAGAATCAATCTAAAATGTTTAAGTGTTGAATTTAAAACTATAACCTTTAATCACACCCATGCTCTACTCACTTTATTTTTATTATTTCATTAAATTTTTACACCAAAAACCTCATGAACAGTTGACAAAGTCTTTCTTGAAATTCATTATTTAGTGCTGTAATAGGTGAAATTGAATGAAGTGACGGTTGGGAGTTATTAATACAATCATGAGACATTAATTGCTGCCTCGTCAACTACCTGCAATAGAATAAGCATGCTGATATACTGTTGCATAACGGTATGTGATTTTAGGGGAACTTGCTAATCAAAGCCATAAGTTTGGCAAACGGCTTTAAAAGCCACTATGACAATCATTTCAAACTTCAGAGTCGTACTTTTGTTATGGAAGATAAACAGCCACAGCCACATGATTGGTATGATGAAAGATAGGAGCTGTGACTTGGAGACAAAAACCATTGTGGTTTCTACATTTTTACCAAATCTATTCTCTCGGACTAGTATTATGGTTTTTTTGCAAATTTTTCATTAGTTTGCAAGTAGAGGTTGATGCTCAGCATTAAAAAAGGTGTCTCCAAAAATATATCTCCCATAGACAGCCACTAGTAGGTTAAATGGCAATTTTACCATTGACTGGTATATTTATTGTATAGAACAGTACTTTCCCATGCTCAGTTTTCCATTTTGTTTCAGCGAAACCTTCAAAACCTTCTAGTGATGTGCATTCTAAGGTTAGCAAACAGTATTCATTTGGTATCTCGTAATACAACACATTTTTCAAGCTACTGTGTCCTGCTGTTTTTAATCTCAAATTGTGCTGTGAAAAGCTAAAGTCATAGTGCTGACCTGCTTGTGATTTTTCTAGTGGAACCTTTTAGTACTTTTGACTGCCACTTTTTATGTGAGGCAACTTCACAAACATTTTATTGTCATATACAGCCTTGTATAACCTTGCTTTTTGCATAGCTTGTGCTCGCAACATTCTCTTTTTCTGGTGCAGTAAACTGAGGTGTGCACGAGATCTCCACAGTTGCAGCACATCAATTATTACTAATGGTACCTACTCTTTTACTGCTGTCATTCCATATTTTTACATAAAATTTTTCAGATTTATGATAGCTTTCACTATTAAAAATAGTTTGCGGCTACGAGTTAATTATCAAAAAGTTGCTTTTTGTGGCTCTTTGGTGATTATACCAATTTTTTTAAGATCAGTGAAAACTCTTGATTCCTTTGACTGTTCTTTCAGCAATGAGGATTGCGCCATACCAACAATATTTTGCACTTCTAGCTTTTGTTGTGACCCAGTTATTGGCAGAAGCCATAGACCAAATCACTATACGTAATTATAGTTAATAAGTATAAGTATAGTAATAATAGTTAATTAATAATAATATAATATATATATTATATATAAGAGTACTTTTATTATATATTTTAGTACTATCTCAGTCTAGTGTAATGTGAGAGATTTTTAGGCGTGCAGAAAAAACACAAAAATGAGTAGCTCAACCACTGGTTTTTCAGAAACAACTAAAAGTAGTCGATTGGAACAGGTGTTACAGTGTCCATCTACCAAGCGGAATTTTATGAGGTGAAATCTCATTAAAAGCAATCTTTTATTCCAACTTTTAACCCTTGTCTTGGACAAGCAAACATACAGAAACCTCTCTTTGTCATAGTAAAAATACGTTTTTGTTTCGATTTATTTTAGACATACACTTTAGACATACAAATTTTTTTCTGTTGCAACATAGACCTTGCTGCTTAGGAGAAGATTAAAAAATGGATTAAGTTAAAATTAAAGATGTGTGCTTCCCTTCAACCTAGTCTAAAATTACTGTAATCATGGACCCTAAGCCAAGAGAAAGCAAAAAGACAAAATTTTTCAATAAAAAACAATAATATCACAATTTCTGCACAGTCATTAAATTAAAAAGTCAAGTTTAGTTTTTTGTTGTTGAAAGGCTAAAGGGGTGAGTTTAGAAACCCTTGGAAAGAATTAGGCAATTTAAATGTATTTTATTTTCCACCTAGCACAAAATTCCTTAACTTAAACATTCTCAGAATGGACTATTTATTTTGTAAGTAGTCTACTGTGCTCTTAAACATCCAGTTATTTAAAAGTATACTCTAAAAACTTTATACTCACAACTTGTTTATTCAGAACTCTAATGCATTTGATGCACTCCTAGAAAGAAATCAAGAGTATAGTCACTTTTACATCTATCAACTAAATGTAAGTACATAAGCTACTTTTTGTTCTCAGCCAGAATATTGATCATGCAGTCAGAGCACACTGCTACTGATAGCATGGTCTCCATGCCCATATTGTCATCTCTTGTCTAAAAAAAATTTGCATTGCGTGTGCATAATTGGCTAAATCTGTCACTAACACAAATACTACCAAAATTGAAAAAATATCTTCAAGTATGTGAAATTGTTGTCCAATATAAAATTATAGCAAGTATAATTTATATACAAAAAAGTCTGTATAAAACCTACAAAAGCTCATAAACATAAATGGTCCATGCAACTACAAGGGTGAAGAAGAGAACCTCAACGCCAAACATAAGACAGCATAACTTTGATTAACACAAAGTAAGGAAACAATGATCTTACACTATTTCGATATGATCGCATTTAAAATGTCTAATAAATCTCTCTTCTTTAATGAGCTTTAAACGCATATTTGTAGGTAAAAAGTTACAACTAACCATAAATTATTCAGCTTGCTGTAAGATCTTAAAAGCAGAAATTACTTCTGAAAAATGTGCAGCTATATAGATATCTTGAATCTTTCTTCTTGCTCATGAAATGTTTTAATCAAAGCACACCTGAAGGAGGACATTTTAAATTTGAGATACAAACAACAAAGTTTGCATAAAATTTCTTCTAGCATATGCAGTAGTTAAATGCTGCTAAAATTTGAGAAAGTAGTTCTTATATCTAGATTATACCTAGATATCTTATATATATTATATCCCGCTTAATTTGGTAGAATAGACATAGAATAGACAGGTAACATGAATAAAGTAGTCACAAATATGACTTGATAAAATGGTTTCCTAGACAGAGACGCCACTCTGCTGGGAGTAGCTGTGTTATAGCTCCTTTCACTACTTTCAATTACTAAGGCAATGCTATAACAACACTATATCAAACCCAGCGTAGCTATCTCAATCAATCATGATTATTGATAAATGCAATCAATGTAATAATTTCAAATACCTGTTGTAGCGTTCTTGAGTTGATCTCGATCCCAGTGCGTCCACCAGGTTGGAAATCCAGACTCCAAAAGAATACCTTTTTGTCCTCTGAATCTCCCACCTCAGGTTAGTTAGAGACGCTCTGCCGGCGTGTAACAATCTTATTGGATCTTTCCTTAAACCTGGAAGTTCTAGCCTGAGACGAAAAGGTAGAAAAGATGGTGAGTTAGACTGATGATGTCGTTTGGTAGAATATCAAGATTCTAGACTAACTCCGCTATCTAACTTTACCTAGATTACACAGTTCATGTTGACGTGGTTGCTGCCCATAAATCAAGGTTATTGACGGTTCCTCTTCCTATGAATGTTGTGAGTCAACCTCCACAACTATTTATTGTTCAGAATATATAGAATCCGTCTTATGCTCAATTTCATCTATAACAGCTGGGCAAAGGTTAAATTACAGGTGGGAGTATAAGAAATGACACTTGTAGCGTGCAAAAATATCTGCTTGTAATAAAAAACATCATGTAAATTATACGCAATAAAGAGATGGTTATGAACAGCATATGTGCATAATTAACAGCATTTTTGTACAAACATGTATATGAATCTTATACAAATATACAATCTCATTTTGCAAATTATCAGCGACTGGTGTACTTGAAATCATATGACAATCAATTTACAAAAGTCACGTTTTCTTCTTTATAATACTAGTGAATACTTTCGAAACAGCTTAACTCTTTAAATTTAGCAGTTAATCTATCAATTGCAGGCGTGAAACAAAATTGCTAAAATTTGTTTTGACAAATCGACTCTCTTGGATTAAACATGTCGACACTATTTGTAATTAGGTCGCGAGGTCATTGACTTTGATCCAGTTTTGTAAGTGATACATAACTTTAAAATCTGTCGTAGCAATTTATTATCAGTTTATATTTTGCCATATTATTTATGATATACAAATTTATTATAATTTAGAGGTATGTCACAGAGGATTTATTTTTTGTTGCAAAAAAGAGCATTTTGACTAATTGCAAATATACATCTTACTCCTGCATATATTATTCCAACGAATGATCTTTCCAAATCTTTGCATCGGAGCTTCTTACTCTGCCTATGCTAAATGTTTATTTTACTTCCATTCAAGGTTTTAAGACTTTTTCATGGCTTGTGTCGTCCTTTTTCACATGACAGTTACAGGTTCTTAACTCATTTCAACTTAAGTGATATCAACAAACTGCATACCAGTTATTTTGAAAATGTCAGCTGCTTTAACAATTTATCTAATATCCGTTCTTTTAGCAGAGAAAAGCATTTTATGCACTATTTGTCAAACTATTTATTTGATTTTAATGGCTGTTTCCCTCTTTTATTTTTTGTTTCACCATTGTTGCATGGCCCATCTTCAAAAACGTTTTTATTTGAAATGAAATTAATCAATGTAATGAAATTATTGCCAATAAAGTACTAGAAATTCCCCTGTCATACAGCCCACGACCAAAGTGATATTGGAAAAAAAGAAAGGGTACTGATGGTTGAGAAATGCAATACTAGCAGTCAAATGGCACTGCAGCGCAAGAGGATAACTGCAATGGTAGCTGTAATGTACTGGGTGTGGGTGTTATTATATACAACAAACAGCAATAATGAAAGGAAAAGATGTTTATATTTTCCCCTTGCAATAAGAGAAATGCAATATTGGCCAATATTAGAAGTAAAATGCACTGATATTATTAGAATAATCAATATTATTAATATAGTAATAATAGAAAACCCATGCACAATTTTGTTTACATTTCAAAACATCATAGCTAACAATATCGAGAAGTTGTGGCATTTATATATATTTTTAGAAAATTTATTTAAAAATTGTTTGGTCATGACAAACAGCAATAATGAAAGGAAAATATTATATGCCTATTATAATCTCTCTCCTGCAATAGGAGAAATGCAATATTGACCAATATTGGAAGTAAAATGCACTGATATTATTAGAATAACCAATATTGTTAATATATTAATACAGCAATAATAAAAAACCTACGAGTGTTCACGCGTCTGGAAGATTTCTGCAAACTGCAGCAAAATAAAACCTGTTATAAAAGTGTTATAAAGCTGTAGGCCTAATCTACTGTAATGTATGTAATTCAACAACAATAAAGAAATATGTTTATTATAACTCTGAAATGCAAAATTAGAAGTAAAATGGCAAGCTACTGTGTACTATGCACAGTTTGAAAGTTGGTTGCGTTGAATGTAGAATGGTTTTGATAGCGATCTTTAACAGAAAGCGAGTATGAGCATTCACACGTCTGAAAGTTTCATGCAAACTGTAGCAAAATAAAAAATGTTCTCGTCATAAAGGGGCGTTGTAGTTTGGCCCTAGCTTGTACATAAGTTGTATAGAATTTTGGCTAACGTTTTAAAAAATGAAACCTTTGGTGATTGGACAAAGAAACAGACTGATAAACTGTGTACCACAATTTCGTACCTATAACTCGGTAAACGCCTCAAACGGTCTACGTTTATTACAGAAACCTTCGAATAAATTCGATTACAAGTGAACAATGCCATAGACTGGTGAAATGTGCACGTTTTTTTTCGCGAAATGTGCACGACTTAATCGTTCTATTCTCTGTCGCCCGCCGTTTCAATTTCCGGTCTTAACTTTTATTAAACTAAGCTTTTCAAGCGTTTTGTGACAACTTTCGTCCTAATAAATCTGTCTATTTGTATATAATCCGATCAGATGGGTAAGTTTTACGAGAATTTCAAGAATATACAAATACTTGGTAACATATTTAAATAAGCCTATATGTGTTTTGTATCGTTATTATACTTTAACTAATCTACAAAACGATGGTTAAATTTGTTGAAATTTTATTACAAGGGTTCGTCTCATTGTTGATGAATAATTTTCGTAAGTTGTGTGCACATGCATTGATCATAAAAATTCCCAAACTTCGCATCAGCTCGTTTGGTCGTGGGAATATATATATATATTCCCACGACCTTGTAAAGGAATATATATATATATATTTATATATATATATATAAATATAAATATATATATATATATATATATATATATATATATATACTAGCTGTACCACCCGGCGTTGCCGTGTAATAAAATAGCTTTTGGACAAAAAATTGATTTGTCTTTAACATATAACAACATTTGTCATTCTAACTTTCAAACTACATATCATTAGAGAAATGTTTTGTGTAGTTGAAATAAATTAAGAGAGAAAATAAAAACAACTGCAAAGGTTTTCAAACTTTGTCAAACAACCGCAACTTTCAAACTTTACATCAAAAGAAAAGGCTTTGTGCAGGACAACTAAATTAAAAATAAATATAACAACTGTGAAGGTTTTCAAACAACTGTAAGTTTAAAATTTCATATCTTGAAAGAAGTGTTTTGTTGAAATAAATTAGAAGGAAAACTAAAAATGTAAAGGTGTTTGTAAAATGTAAATGTGAACTCCTTAGAGAGTAATGGCTAAATATATTGTATTTCAGTGCGATTACAATCAAAAGATATTTGCCATACAATAATATGATATCAGTGCATTTCAGTTTTGGCATGCGAAAATTTGTGCACGATGTTTGTCAGTCTGTGAGGCTCGTAGTTGTGCTCTCTTTTCTCTAGCCTTTGCTAAGAGTTTGTTCCTTTGCTATTCAGTTTCCAAGGCTTTAGCAGTGGCTTTCCTCAGCCTGTCTATTCTAAGTCTTTTTTCTCTTTTTTCTGATGAATCATTGCAGGTGCTGCTCTTTGGAGGCATTAAACACTGTGAACCTTCTGAGAATACATATATTTAACAGATTAATAAAAAAATATGACAGAATATGGTAGTATTTTGTAGTTGAAATTTTATTACAACAATTCCCCTGAAAAATGGTTGAATAAAAAATTAAATAACAGTGTTGGAAATTGAACAATGTTTAAACTTCAAAGACGATACTCAATTTATGTTAAAAAAATGCAAGTTGAAATAACAACGATGATGATACAAATTTTAAAAATTATATTATAAACTTCAAAAGTTGGAAAAAATTTTATAAATTTAGTAAGAAAATGTAAATCTATATAGATATATATTTCTCAAAGTATGTAAATTTATGTAAATATAAAAGAGTGAGGAATAACTGATACTTATAATCTTACACGATAAATCTAACAGATAATCTTACAGATAATCTTACAGATAATCTTACAGATAATCTTACAAATGTTTGTTGTAAAATGTGAAATTAGTTACAAATTACTAATTAGTTAGGTTTAGAAGGAAAGATGTGTAAGCTACTACACAAAGCAAGTACTGAGAGGAACCTTTATGAAACACGCTTTTAACGAAAGCAATATTTGTCTGTTGAGGAAAGGGAATTGCGCTTGTTAATATACTACATCGCTGTTAAAATATATGTTAAATAAGAAACTAAAAAACATCCGTGCAAACCACGGTGTTTTAATTTAAACTGAAAGAAATAAACTAAATAGATTTTTTAAATGAACATAGTCTTTGTTCGTATGTAATGATTGTAGAGCGCAAGGTACCAAATCAGAATCTAAAAAACATAATGTAGCTGGGGAAAAGTCTTCTGAGCTGCTGAACTAGGTGTAGATGTAAAATAAATAGCAAGTATGTAAACTATAAAATGTTGATGCAACATATATATTTTGCTAACGTATATAATCAGTACAAAAATCGCCAAATTTCAAGTTCCTCAAGAGATAAATTATTACCTCCAAAGAAAAAAGAAATGAGGAAGCATCGCGTTACATATACTTAGATCCCAAAATACTTTTGAACAGAAGCAATGTAACTCATGGACGTGACGCTAAAATAATTAGCACGCGCATGGTGTATGCGTATATGAAAACTGCTTTGATCACTATGCCATTCTAGCTCAGTGGTAGAGCATCCAGATAAAAAACTTGTGTATCAAAAAAACATGTAAAAACATGCATTCGTGGTATTTGTCGCGAGTTCAAATCCATCAGCATGTGGAATTTCATTACCAAGATTTTAATAGCTATAGCTGGAGGAACACACATACACACATATCCACATAATTTTAGAAATATATACAAATGTATTTAGATATGAAACTTAAAATGTCATTAAATTTAATGGTGGTCTGTCCGCCTGTCAGACCAGGTTTATATTTGCTGTAAAGGAGTCAGTTCTTGTATGATTTTATACTTTTGATGAGCAAATAAACAAACCTAAATTTTGATTGCATAATAAAAGAATTTATTCTGCTAAAAATACTATCAGATTTTATATATGAGTTTAGTTGGCCCAAAAACTTGGCTACGTTAAAACCATATAATGTTGAGCCAATTTTCCACAATAATAAATTGGAAGTTTTAATTGTACAATGTAAAACCTACACTAGCTTTGTAATAATTGCAAAAAGTAATTATGCAGAAACATCAAAATTACATAAAATCTATGTGAAAATGAATGCAAAAAATTGATTTATATGTAAAAAGTAAATAAAATAGTACAACATCAATAAAGGTCGTTATTGATAATTTACGACAGATACAAGGAGGCAGAAAAGTAGTTTGACATTGCATAAGTTTGGAGACAAAGCTGACATGAAATGATTATGTTTTTTGATGAGATACCAACTCTAACTCAGGCTTTGTAAAACTAAACTAACATACTGTAGATTATATATTCTCATAACCTTTGCAGGTTATTTTTTTTGTTATTTTTTGTCCCAATTTTATCAGCTTTTTATAATTATAAAATTTGTTTTAATTAATGTCCTAAGAAACTCTGAATGGTTTATTTTGAATACTGAGTAGGGTTTAAAGATTAAACCTGTATAAAAACTTTGTATAAAAAATCTCACGTAGAGGGTTGTCTGCCCACTATTGCAAAAATCTTCAATTTCTAAAACTCCTCTTTAATGGGTGTCTTTTAAACTCTAGCTCACCAATATGTTCTCACAGTAGAAATCAATGACATACCTTTCTTTATGTCCTTAACCCTTTGTGTAACCTTGTTCTGCCGCTTGAGCAGATCTACAAGCAAATAAATCAGTGAGCAAAACAAGTTAAAACAAATGGGCGAAAGTATTATTAATTGCTTTAAAAAACAACATCCTTTCTAAATGTTTTGTGCTGAAATGAGCCATCTAATCTTTAGATTAAGACGTTTCTGCTGTTTTTCTCTATTTTCAATCTAAACTAGCATTCACTCAATGCATTCCTATGCAAATATATAACTTGAAGCTGGCTATGTTTGAGAAGAGGCGATGTAGATGTTTGTTAATTGTAGATGTTTATAACCTTTTGGCAGAGCAAAACTTTTATGCGTTGTATCAAGCACTCCTGCAACCTATAAAAGTTTTGCTTGCTAAACGTTACCTTTGTACTATCGTAAATTCAACCTTTTTTATATACAAAACAACGTTAAACAAAGAACTAGTAATAGTCTGAGGCAGTTATTAATTATTTCTATTGCGTCGCTTTCAAAGTTTTAGCAAAAATAAAACAAGAAGCTTTAGAGTTGGACACCTGAAAAATTAATTGTTATTGATGTAAATGATTTATTCATAATATGATTTTGAGAAAACTTTTCTACTGAACAATTGATATTATAGACTCGTCAAGATAAAATAATGTCAACTTGGTGGTCAAATGAAGATGACATTTAATTAGATAGTGGCGCTTTATTTTTCAACCCTTTTCTCAGGGTGAGGGTCGCGATCTCCGTGAGTTCGAGTCAAGCATAATGTGGAATTTTTAATCCAAAATTTTATCATCTATAGCTGGAGATACCGAAAATCAACATACTTTGAGAAATATATATATAGAGGAAGAGATATATATATAACTATGTACATATGTATATATAATATCTATCTATCTACATTATATATTATTTATATAACAATATACAATATTATATATTATATATTTATATATAATATAAATATATAATATATATTTATATAACTCTGTAACGAACTGTGCAGCATCCACTTTGTCTATATATATATATATATATATATATATATATATATATATATACGCTCAAGAGATAAAGATGTCTTGTTTATGAGTGTTTTAACCACGATCAAGTTTTACCAATTTTAACCTGAGAACATCCTGGCAGTCACATCAACTATAACAACAAACCAATCTCAAGTGATGGCAGTGATAGAAAAATATCTATACTTTCTGATAAAATTTTTTAAAACTCTACATGAGAGGCCCTTTAACTTTTAACAAGCAATCTATGCTTTTGATTTAAATATAGTTTGTGTATGTGCATGTATCTACCAATAAATAAATACATGCACTTGTGACACTGCTCTGATAACTTGAACGCTCTAATAACTCGAACATTTTCGCTTGGTTCCATAAAGTTTGAGTTATCCGCGTTTCATTGTAATTATTTCCTCACAGAACTATTTTGACCATACGCTTAGCATTTACATTCAACACACGCTACTGTGCTAAATAAAATATTATAATTGTATCATGTAAGTAAATAACAAAACAGAAGAGCAGAAAATCTTAACAAATAGCAAACCAAAACATTCACTATTCAACTATTAGAAACTCATGTAGAATGTTAGAAGTAGTTTAAAGGTCTATCGGGATGCGATTGTTTTATCAGACAAACTGACAAACTTTCATTCTTAAATAGTAGATTTAGTAATCTTAAAACTTCTGTAAAATAATGGGTTCTTTATATCTTTGTCTGTATCTTTGTATATGTATATATCTGTCTCTGAGTGTAAGCCTATGTTTATTGTAGAATCTGTTTTACTTAGGAGCTCATGGCTACTTAATTTCACATTTAGGTAAAATTACTAAAAAGCATCAAAGTGGTTTTTATTGGATTAAAAGTCAATACAAAACACTGACATATACCATGTTTTTTATGAACTTGTTGTGTAATCCTGTTCTTGTATGAAAGCTAATTCTATGCGGTTTTAGAGCTATTCATGTGTTTGATTTTAATGATGAGATCAACATTTTTATTCAAGGGGATTTCAAGCAGTCAAAGAGAGTCTCCGTTTACATTACCAACAGCATAATACTAATTGATTAATTGCTACGACACTTTGAGACTCCCTATAAATGCTATGGCATCAGACACCGATGTGGCCAAAATCTTGATGAATTTGATTATACAACAGTATATGACAGCGATATGTAATTATATAACAGAAATGTTCATTACAAGGTAAAATTGTTTCACCGTTGCTTTCTATGATTGTTTTGGCTATAAAAGCCTTAAACAGCAAGAAATAGAACGACAAACAATGTAATTTGCTAGCTACTACTGTATGTTAAACATCGAAAATGTGGCAGATTTGAAATGCCATCAGTTTTGGTAAAACTTTTAGGTATCAGAGAATAAAGAACTAGCATAAGTATAATACTAGTTAAAACACGGCGACAAGATTACAGTAGCATGAGAGAGTGTCACAAATATGATGCACTAGCCAATTCTTATGTAATCTTTTTGCTAAATGTCTTTAACTGGCAGGTATTGACAAATTCTGGCAGTTATTTTCATCATTCCTTTCATTAGTAAATTGCCTATTCGGCTCAGAGCGAAGAGACTCTGGGTGATTGATGTTTTTGCGAAGGCCACAGGCTTGATCTATTTTTAAAGCACATCAATTACATAAGTAATGTTTCAGCTTATTCAGGTTTTTCAATATCTTGGCTTTCAAATAAGCCATTGTTTGACATGGTGAGCCAGACATTGGTTGGTGTTTATAAATTTCCCCAGAGCTTTACCGCATAAATGTTCAATGGTATAGGCTTGAAAATTACAACGTCACAATTTTCATATTTGGTGTTGTGTGCTTTTACCGCTTATTTATCAACTACGATAATGATGCTAGTGGCAGGCGAAGGTAGGACAACTCCAGAGAACCAGTGAAGATGACAAAAGAATCAGTGTCATTAGCTCTCCATGTACAGATTATTTCTATGATAAATAGCTCAGGTTCCAAGCATCATACTATGTTTTCCCGATGATATTATGCACTAGCTGTCTCTTTTTATTGTGATGTTGAGGTGCACGACTGAGGCAAATTAATTTCAAGCATTGCGTGGTTTTGCGAAAGCGCAATTTACATATAGTCCTAGGGCCACGCCACTGCAGGTCACAATTTAATTTATGTGATTTCAATATTTTTATCAACGACAGTATATTTATTGAAGCATAATCATATTTAAAAAGCATTTAGAATCATATATATATATATATAAAACGATGTGATAATAATTACTATAAATGTTTAAAATGATTGAAAGGATGAATAAAGCAAACTCTTACAATCACCCAAAGTCCATTAATCCAGAACATGTATTTGTATTGGTCAGGCGTTAACACGATCCCCGGGCATTGTTGATTATCTAGAATCCTAATTTATTATTAGCGCTCACTGGGTTTACGAGCACCGATTGTCACAAAAAAAGCTGAGCCTCAATGGCAACGAAAGGGATAGATGACCTAAAGCTAAATGATAATTATGACATCACATTGTGGGAACCACAACCAAGTGTTTTTTTTATTGCAGGACACACTTTTGACACCTTGTTTTTCATAGTTCTATTATTCTTTGTGTAGTGAATATAGACTCATTCGAAAGCCAAGACTCTGAAGTACTGAAATATATAATAAAAGTACTGATATCATTGATGTGCTTTTATAATGAAACTGAGTAATGCTGACGCCACTCATGGTACCTGTTATAGGCAGCATCATCTGTCATCAAGTGCTGGATATATTTTCCTAAAGCCTCTACTGATGAGAAATTGTAGACATGAATAAAAGAATCTAGAGGAGACCTCCGAGAGCAACGAGAACAAAACTTCCTTCTCTTTTCCAATTTCCCAGAATTTCTCAGTTATATACTCTGTACATAAGGAATTCTCAAATGCTAAGTAGAATCTGTAAGGATAGTGTGCCTCAGCCTCGCATGTTATCTCAATTTTTTTGGACAATGTCTTTGTTTGGTACAGCCACCAAATATGTCTATATTTACCATAGATATAGTAAACCCTAGACATGCGAATAATCAAAACAAGTGAGGCCTATAATTAGCATGACGCAACGTCATGGTGATGTGCAACACGAATCAGCTGATCTATTAACTTCTATTGACTTAGCACTAAAAACTGCTCAATTTTTTCATAGTTTGTGCATCTGAGACTGCATACGTATTTTATTGAAAATATGTAAAACTTATATACAGTAATACTTCAACTTACGAGTGCCCTAACGTACAAGAAACTTGAGGTACGAGCCAGCTTTTAAGCACGTTTTAGCACTAACATACGAGCCATGTTTGAGATCTGAGCACGCTAGTCAGTTGCCAAGTATGTCGGAGGTGTTTTATGAAAACAGCATCACTCTGCATTTTTCAACTGCTCAGATTATACTGTTGTACTATGTTTTTTGTGCGCGATTTTCAGTGTAGAATTATGTGAATTAAAAGTACCATGCGTAGACCGAAAGTTTGCCAGTAAAAGGATAGATAATGCAAAGAAAAAGCGAATGATAACAATTGATATTAAACGAACAGTTATTGAAAAATATGCAAAATATGTATGCGTGATTGAGCTAGCTCAGCAAAATGACAGAAATATATCCACAATTATCAAACACAAGGATTATATTCAAAGCATTTAGTTTGCAAAAGGACTAACCATAGTTTCTAAACGACGCAGCGATCTTCACGACCACTGATAGAGAGACTGCTCAGGCTTTGGATAAAAGACAAACAATTGGCCGGTGATTGCGTAACTGAAACGATGCTACGTAAAAAGGCTGGTGCTATCTATCAAGACTATAAAAATAGCCATTCGGACAAGTTGGCTAGTAGTCGTGCATTAACTCTTGGTGATGACACCTGTGTTCGTCCTGATCGCATCATGTTGAAAGGGCGACAAAGGCAAACGTCCTTAGATAGGTTTGTCTTAAAACGTTTGAGTTAAAAAAAAATCCTCATCACTGAACTCCTCATCTTCACCTTCCTCAGCTTTTGTCTCTTCTTTCTTTTTCTTTCTAGCCAGAGAATGTAGCAGGACTTGGCCAGTTTTTTCAGCCCTGCTCACATCCAGATCAGTACAGTTAGCATTGTGACGGTGTGATATCTGCTTTTATGAGCAGTGCTCGAAGTGCAGATCTAAAGCACTGCACATACGGGTTATTGTTATAGCCACCCTTAGATCGTATTGTGGAAAACAGAATCTCGATGTGATCCTGGTTGATCTTAAAGGTTAGGAAGTAGTTGATGTAAGGGTAGTTGCTGAAAAGATATTGAGCAATGCCATGTACAGATTTGGCTGCTGACTCAAAACCAATGACGAAATGATGATGATTTTCCTATTATTTTCCACTAGCATATTTCAGCTTGGTGTCTTGACTCGGCATAGATAGCTTATGATATTGTTGAGAACTTGTTTTGAGTTGAAGTGCTGTCTTGTTATGGGCAATTGAGGAAATACCTGGGGTGTTGTGGTCTCTTCTGATGATATTTCCCTAAGAATTTGGTCTTATTGTTACGTTTATGACTTAAAAACTAGCATGCCAAGCGTGCTTCCACTACTAAACTTATTGCTCAATTGAAGGCTTTGATGCTGTGATGCACATCACTACGACGTAACGTCGTGAAAACAACAGCCAATTATAGGCCTCGCTTTTACTCCATTGTAATGATAGCTATTCGCCAATCTAGGGTTTACTATATCTATGATATTTACTGTAAAACCTCTAATTGAATGTCATGGAGCTCTATTTTTAAACCCTTTTTTAACTCTTCTGTAGCGGCGGTCAAATAGAGGCAGCATTTAAATTAAAGCTAATTTTCATTATTGTATTGGTGTATTTTTCAAATGGCTCATTAGAATTTTGGGAAAATAAATTTAGCCCTTTTTTGAGTGAAGCGAATATCACCTTTATTTTGCCTTCTTTTTTCTGTTAGAGCGATGCTAAACTATTATGGATGCAATATAGCTGCTTACTCGCCTCAAATTTGTTAAATAAATCTAAATTAAAATTGCATGGGAAAACCAAGCGACATCTCAGCCAGTTGTTATTTATTGTTTACAACTAATCTGTGATGATATTATAGCCTTTTACAAGCTTTGGAATTTTTAGGAGCTTATAATTTTTTATTTCATTCTAAACTTGAAAGCAAATTTTTATTTTATATCTACATGTATATTTAATTATGTTGAATAAAATATCATTGCACTCATTGATTCTTTTGCTACAGTTTGCAGCCAAAATTAGCTTTTGATGTGCACTAAAGAAGAATTATGAGGGCCAATCCTTTGTAAGCTGCGTCAAGATAACCACAGTGATGCTATTGAGTAATATGCCATAAATCTGCAAATTTATAAATTATATAATGATAATCAATCAAATGCTACAAATACATAGATACATTCATCAACAAGTGACATAAACGAACCATAACTATATTACATGCAGGAACAAAAATTAACAACGAACATCTTTTGGTTGTTCAGTACCTTCCACAATTCTTCTGACCTAAATTGTTTTCTGCGCTGTTGAGCTAATCAGTATTAGCGCCCAAACAACTTTTTGGCAGAGCAAAATTTTTACGCATTTTATTTAGCGCAACTGCAACCTATAAAAGTTTTGCTCGCTAAACGTAACCTTTGTACCATCGTAAATTCAAACCGTTTTTATATACAATCATTTGAAATTATCAAGAGAGCGTTAAACAAGAAACTACTAATAGTCTCAGGCAGTTATTAATTATTTCAATGGTGCCGCTTTCAAAGTGTTAACAAAAAAACGCGAAGTTTTAGAATTGGACACCTGGAGAATTAATTGTTATTGATTTAAACGATTTATTCATAATACGATTTTGTGGAAACTTTTTTACTGAACAATTGATATTATGGACTCGTAAAGATAAAATAATGTCAACCTGGTGGTCAAATAAAGATGGCGTTCAATTATAGAGTGGCGCTCTATTTTTCAACCCTTCTCTCAGGGTCGTGGTCAATTGGAGGTGGCGTATAAATAGAAGTGGCGTTCAATTAGAGGTTATACGGTATGCACTTTTTAGCTGCATCGTAACGGATAGCCTGTCATGCTGTTTTGTACCACAGCAAGAGACGTATGCATATGACCCCTTAGTTTTATTCTTCGAATAGTTGATAGTTGATTGTTACTTAATAGGTGTACACTTTTTCTTTGTGCGTTCATAAAACAACCGTGCGCAGTAAGTCATGCTTCAATTAAAACGCTCCCCACTTTGTTGAATGTATGCCAATGATACCCTAGTGGCTCTATGCTTGCGATGAACCACAGTTGTCGTTGGTGGATAGCTTAATTCTGTTTTCTGGGAAAAAGACATCTCATGCTTTAACTTGACATTAAAATATTGTAGTAGATATATAAAAAGTTGCAAGCCTAGTTGCTTATTGAAGATGATGTTTGCTGGTGTTCTGTGTTGCTGTTGCAATTTAGAAGATTGCAAACCTAGTCACTTATCGATGATGATGATGCTTGCTCACCATCAAGAGGATTATCTAAATTCTTAGATAAAGACCATATGCTGGCAGGGTGATAGTTTGCATGACAAAACTTTTTCTGGTCTCCTCTGTCTCTGTACATGATAGCTATGATATAAACTATAAAAGAGAGAGTAATAATACTGAACGCCTTTGATGAGCTGTTCATTTCTCAGCAGTCGAGGCTGGTTTACTAGGCTAGCAATCTTATGTATTTGATTGCACTGCCTTTACAAAAACGCTTAGACAAAACCGCTTCTAAGTTTCTTAAAAAAGGTTCAGTTTTTTTATGAAATAAGTTTTTGAATGAATATAAAAAGAGCCTCCTGAATACCAACATCAAGCCTGTTGTTGTTGTGTTTATACACTTAATGTGCAGGGATCACTTGATGCGTTGATCAATATTTTTTTCATTGATAACTTTAGCGTGGGTTTCATTCCTCTAAACTAAATATTGCCTTTCAACCCATACAAGCCTAAATAAATAACTCTATTGTGTGCACCCAGGCATCTAATCAGTTGGTTTCTAACATATACTAGACTCAGTGTTACTAAACAGCTCGTACCTACTTTTTTATTAATATTATCTCAATTCTGTTTTTTGGGAAGAAGACATCTCATGCTGCATTTAGACATTAGAATATTAAACATAAAGATACAAAGATGGCAAAGTTACATACAAAAGGTAATATGATAGGGTTATGATTCTTACAATAAAGCCTTGAAAGAATCAGGTGAGAAGTGTACCGGTTAATTTCAATGAATGTGTTGTTGTTGTGTACATTTGTATGTGTACTGATGCGTCTGGATAATTTTTATTTTGTATGAAGATTATTTTCAGTGATAACTTTATTGCAGCTTTCAGTACTCTAAAGCAATAATAAATAGCGTCATAGTACGGAGTCGCTCATCAACTCTCTAGCGTCATAATCTTGAGTCTCTTACCATGTCCCCTTCAGGTAACTATATGTATATACATCATATCTCACTTTCTTACACTTTTTACAACTTTATTCCTGATATACTTTTGTATGATTAGTGTATATGCAACTTTTTATAATATGGTAAATGAAAGAAATCTGGAAGATTACTGTTTTTGCTCATTAAATACAAGTAATCAGTTCAAATCTTTTGATAAAGATCTATTCAAATTGAAACAATTTTGTATTCACTTTCTAAACAGGTTTTGGCATAATTTACACTAAAGAATAAATAATACACTATGGTGCAACACATAAATAAACAAACAAAACAAGTTAAAAATATGCTTTATTATGGCTTTGTACTCAAGTTCTGGATATAAAAGTCTCAACACAAAATAATAGAGGAACAAGCTAAGTAACCAGTGATCTGTTACTGCATGTTAAAAATTAAACAGAAGAAACAAATATGAAAATTCATCACTGCGACAAAGTTCACTTGATACAACCTTTATGTGTTAGAAAAGCAAAGACTGTTATAAGCGTAGTATTAATGGTAAACAAGGGTATATTAGCACGAGATTAAAATCATGAATATCATGTGTCTGCTAATTCCTATGTATGTGGGTTGTCAAATATTGGATTTAACTGGCAGGTATTGACAAGCTCTTGCAGTTATTTTCATCATTCCTTTCATCAGCAAATTGCCTATTCTGTTCCTCGTGGAGAGACTCTGGGTGATTGATGCTTTTACAAAGGCCACAAGCTAGGCCTACTTGTACTTGTGGCCCCATTACTAGTGAAACTGAGTAATGCTGACGCCACTCATGGTACCTGTTATAGGCAGCATCATCGGTCATCAGGTGCTGGAGATATTTTCCCAGAGCCTTTACTGATGAGAAATTGTAGACGTGAATAAAAGAATCTGGAGGAGCAATGTCCGTATATTCTTGTACTGATAAACCTCCGAGAGCAACGGGAACAAGATTTCCTTTACTACTCAATGTTTTCCAGAATTTCTCAGTTATATACTCTGTACATAAAGAATTCTCAAATGCTAAGTAGAACCGGTAGGGATAGTGTTTGTTAGCCTCGCATTTGATGTCAAATCGTGTCAGACAAGGTTGTTGTTTGGTACATCTACCAAATATGTCTACATTTATGTACTTCTTTAGCTGCCTCATAAAGGAAAGTCTGTCATACTGTTTTGAACCGCAGTGAGAGACGTATGCAAATGCCCCTTTAGTTTTACTTTTCGAATAGTTGATAGTTGGTTGTTGATGAATAGGTGCACGCTCTTTCTTTGCGCATCCGTAAAAAAACTGTGAAGGCGTGGAGTTGCGTAAGTAGGTCATACTTCCATTAAAATTGTTGACAACTTTGTTGAATCTATGCCAAGGGTAAGCTGGAGGCTCCATGCTTGCTACAAACCACAGTTGTCGTTGACGGATAGCTCTTGGAAACTGTAACAAACTCTGCGTAGTGTTTGGAACAAATATAAGCGCATCAGCTTGCTGAGCATAACTGATGTTATCTGGACTGTAGATAAAATCACAGTTCGAATACTCACATCGATCAAAGTTAACCCTTGGAAGCAGCCAGGGTCCTCCGTTATCTATACTTACTATTAATTTTCTTTTACCATGATCGGTCATTTCTGACGTTTGGTTTGGAAAAAAATGTCTTGAACTGTCACCATCAAGAGGATTTTCTGGATTCTTAGATAAAAACCATTTGTCGACCGGATGATACATTGCCTGAAAGAACTTTTTCCTGTTTTCTCTGTTTCCGTACATGATAGCTATGATATAAACTATAAAAGAAAGCGAAATAATACTGAACGCCTTTAATGAGTTGTTCATCATTCAGCAGTTGAGGCTAGTTTACTAGACTAGCAATTTTACGTACTTGATTGCACTGCCTTTACAAAAGCGATCAAGCCAAACCGCTTTTAAGTTACTGACAAAAGGTTGACAAAAGATCTCTTGATGCGCTGATCAATCTTCTTTTCATTGACAACTGCCTTTTAACATAAACAGGCCCAATTAAATAACTCTGTTGTGTGCATCCAAGCTCAATTAAGTAGTTGGTTTCTAACAAATAATAGACTCAGTGTTACTAAACAGCCCCGACCTACTTTTCTACTAATATTATCCCACGTAATGTTAATAATATTAATCCTCCCATTAAACAAAGTTGTGCATTGATTTTCTATTATTACTGTATTACTATATTAATAATATTGGTTATTCTAATAATACCAGTGCATTTTACTTCTAATATTGCATTTCTCCTATTGCGAGAGAGAGATACTCACAATTCAAGAATTGTTTTTACAGCAGTATAATTATAACTTCACTATCATATTCCAGCAGTACAGTTTTATTATTTTGCCACAAGCTTTAGATAAGTTTCAAGAGCAGATGTGATTATAAAATTTATTTACCGGTAAGTACTAGACTTTGAATAAAGAGTGAACAAGATATAACATATTGATGAAAGTTTCTACTATCTGAATGAGTCTGACTGCTGTGAGAGTTTTTTAAAGTTGTGTAAACCTGGATGTAATATGATTTTATTTTCAAGCAGTCTGACTACTCGCTGCTAAATTGACAATTGCAAATTCTCAACAACAGCTGAATACAATCAAATGTTGATCAACCATGTTTTACATCATCACAATTATCTTGGCTTGTAGTGTATGCGTCTTTAAAATGTGTTTTAATTCCCATCCTAATAAATTTTCATACAACTTAAACTTATAGCTTTCCAAGTCGGGTTGGTTTTTTATGATTTTAGTAGCTAGTAAATTTTTTAATCATTTAGTGATTTGAAGCAAATTTTGCAATTTGCCCATGAAAGGTTTGATGTTTGTACATCGCTACAATATTTTAATGTCAAGTTGAAGCATGAGATGTCTTCTTCCCAAAAAAATCAAAATTGAGACTAGAAATTCCCCTTTCATACAGCCCACGACCAAAGTGATAATGGAAAAAAGAAAGGATACTGATGGTTGAGAAATGCAATATTAGCAGTCAAATGGCACTGCAGTGCAATAGGATAACTGCAATAGTAGCTGTAATGTACTGGGTGTTATTATGTACAACAAACAGCAATAATGAAAAGAAAAGAATATATGTTTATATCTCTTCTTTGTTTGCAGAGATTGCAACTATAAACTTGCAACTTCTTTTTGAAAGAAAAATTCTGCTTATTCTGACTCTGGACAAGTAGAAAAGGTCAGGGAGATACAACCGTCCTGCCGGTGCCTTATGACGCTGGTGCAATATAGGAAATTGCCAGCCTGTTTGCTTATTGGAGATGATACTTGCTGATGCATTGTGTTGCTGGTGAAATTTAAGATGCTGATGTAATCTGAGAGATTGCCAACCTAGTCAGCTGTTCTTTGCAATTAACAGAATTTGCAATTGATCGTCCCACGGACTACGTCGGACATGCCTGACCAGTACCATCCGAGTCATAATCGTTTGCACCTTTTAATTAGTCCAGCATGATGTTGATGGAGCTTTTTGCACGACTAGTGCCCTCATGTCTGTGAGGCAAACAATTACTCAATCTGCTCCCTTGTTAAAAATTATTCTGATTTGTAAGATCCAGTCTTCTATCCGACAAAAGTGTGGTTGTTCTGTTAACTTTTCAAGTTTTTGGTATTCTCGGTTGAGTGTCTCTTCGTCAATCCCCTGACCTGTCTCTAAAACCACAATTATCTGAGCCGTTCTGCTGCCAGCTTGTTGCGGACAGGCAAGTATTTCTTGCCCTAATAGGTCCGCTATTCTAATAGGACTGGTAACAGCTTCTAACTGAGATTAACGGCTTCCGGGCTTGCAACCTCTTTGGGTGAATTGTTTTCTGTGTAACTCTTTCTAGATGAGTCAATCTTTTGCACACTGTTTGCTGCAGGCTCCTTTGGCTAGCCTAGGCTTCTATTAGCCTTTCCCTGGCTTGGCATCTTTTCTTTTTTCCTCAATCTCTCTGGTTTTACTGCTCTTTTATATTTGTCCTTGAGTCAATGTCGAGTGTCGTTGGCTGCTAGTGTTTCACTTGCCATTCTTGCTTAATTTCTTGTATAATTTTCATTTAAAAAAAACTGTGGTGAGCTAACATTACTCCCTGATTCAACCCAATTTATTTACGCATGAAATTTCTTTGTATAATGAATTGTAATCATATTAATGCCTCTTAAAGTGTTTAAATTTCATTCATTTGAAGTTTACACATACCACTGAAGTAAATAATCAACTAATAGATAAGTAATAAAGTGATCTTTGCTATAGTAAGAGTCGTGTTGGTCTGTCTGTCTGTCTGTCTGTCTGGTGCTGGAGATATTTTCTTAAAGCCTCAACTGATGAGAAATTGTAGACGTGAATAAAAAAATCTGGAAGAGCAATGTCAGTATATTCTTGCACTGATAAACCTCCGAGAGCAACGGGAACAAAATTTCCTTCACTCTTCAAAGTTTTCCAGAACTTCTCAGTTATAGGCAGCATCATCTGTCATCAGGTGCTGGAGATATTTTCCTAGAGCCTCTACTGATGAGAAATTGTAGACATGAATAAAAGAATCTGGAGGAGCAATGTCATTATATTCTTGCTCTGATAAACCTTCAAAATTTCCTTTTCTTTTCAAAGTTTTCCAGAATTTCTCAGCTACATGAATATACTCTGTACATAAAGAATTCTCAAATTTTCTTGCAAAATAACTGAGAGTTTTCTCCTTCTGCTAGTGTAGATAACTCCAAATCTTACAATCCGAATTAACCATGGTTTCTGTGATCATGACTCATATACTCTGTACATAAGGAATTCTCAAATGCTAAGTATACCTGTAAGGGTAGTGTGCCTCAGCCTCGCATGTTATGTCAACTTTTTTTGGACAAGGTCTTTGTTTGGTACAGCCACCAAATATGTCTATATTTACCGTAAAACCTTTAATTGAACGTCATGGCGCTCTATTTTTTAACCCTTCTTCTGTAGTGGCGGTCAATTGGAGGCGGCATTTAGATGAAAGCTGTTTTTCATTATTGTATTGGTGTATTTTTCAAATAGCTTGTTCGAACATTGGGAAAATAAATTTAGCCCTTTTTTTGTGAAGGAAATATCACCTTTATTTTGCCCTCTTTTTTCTGTTAGAGCTATGCTAAACCATTATGGATGCAATAAAACTGCTTACTCACCTCAAATTTTTTAAAGAAATCTAAATAAAAGATGCATAGAAAAGCCAAGAGACGTCTCAGCTAGTTGTTATTTATTGTTTACAACTAATCTGCGATGATTTTATAGCCTTTTACTTGCTTTGCATATTTTTAGAGCTTTTAATTTTTTATTTCTTTCTAAACTTGAAGGCATATTTTTGTTTTATATGTATATTTAATAATGTTGAATAAAATATCATTGCACTCATTGATGCTTTTGCTACGGTTTGCAGCAAAAATTAGCTTTAGCAATAAAAAGGAATTATGAGGGCCGATCCTTTGTAAGCTGCGTTAAAGGTTGACTTGCAACAAAATTCACATTACAGTTATTTGGTATCAAAAGATTCATCATGTCTTACTCTGCTGTGTTGTAGGTGCAAAATATGTGGAAATGTGATTACAAGCTCTTAAAAGCTCACAAACGAAAACCGCCATAGACTGGAATCTCTTTATTTCTTTGACGTAGTCATGAAATTTGGTTATTGTCTTGTCATGTGATGATCTCACGCGAATTGAAAGGGCAAAAAAAAACTCAATTTAAAACTTATTGTAGCACTAGTTTATGACAAACACTTCGGGTTTTCCCGGAGACCCCCGTATCAAATATAGATGCTCGCTACTCTACAGTTTTGTTTCGGTTTGGTCTAATCGGCAAGTCATAATCTGATCATGTAACCCAATACTTCGCAAATAATTTCTGCAGCACTTTTCGATTATCACAGGTAACCAACAGGCTCGTCATGATTATCAGACAATGATATGTACTCCTTCAAGCTAAGGCTAAAAAGTTAAATGAATTTTTACGGTAATTTATAAGATATCATTGCTAAAAGTGACAGCATTGCAATGACGATAAAACAGACGCGTAAGAACAATAGACATGGTTTTATTGAATGCGTGAAGTATATTTGTGAAATATTTCGACGAATAAGGTTGCATGAAAGTGTAAACAGAAACCATCTAACACAGCTACATCACATTTGAGCCGTTTTGGAAAGAAAATCCAAACTACGGCGGTCTCGTGTGGCTGCGATTAACTGTTCGTTTTTGAGTTTTTAAGAGCTTGTAATCACATTTCAACATATTTTGCACCTACAACACAACAAAGTAAGACATGGTGAATCTTTTGATATTAATTAACTGTAATGTGAATTTTGTTGCAAGTCAACCTTTAAGATAACCGCAATGATGCTATTGAATAATATGCTATAAATCTGGAAATTTATAAGTTATATAATGATAATCAATCAAATGCTACAAATACATGCTAGTAGGAAATAGCATAATAAACCGGATTGATCATTTTAAATTCCTAGGTGTTTGGCTTGGTAATAATCTGAATTGGTCTACCCATATATCTAACATACTAAAGGACCTTCGTCCAGCAGTTGGGCTTTTCTATAGGTTATCAAAATACTTCCCACGAGAAATAATGATTACATTATATAACTCGTTAGTGAATTCTAAACTTATTTACTGCCTCTAATCTTGGGGCAGTTCACCGACATATTTTTAAATAAAATTAAAATCTTTTAGAAAAAGCTAGTGCGAGTTATATGTCATAAACCCTTTGACTATCCATCAAAAGAATTGTTTACTCAAACTAATCTTTTACCAATAGATAAGTTATATATGTTAAAGCTGCTGCTAAGGGGTCATATTGTATTTCATTCATCTGGGAATGGGCGACCACCACATTCTTATAGCACTCATCACTCTCTTCTAAATCTTCATATTCCCTTATTTACATCTAGTGCTAGGCAAAAAACTATTCAATATCAAACAACCTTTTATTGGAATAACCTACCTGACAGATTAAAGAAAATTGTAAACAAATTTGACTTTGAAAAAACAAGTAAAATGCTATCTATCTCCTGTCTCTCTGACTAGGGTGGGCTGAGACTCGCCTTTGTTCTGCTGCTGTTGGCTGTTTTTTGGGGCTTGCGCGACATTAGCTGGGCTACAGTGCACCTATAGCTCCATCATCATTATCTCGTGCTCAGGTTGAGGGAATTTTGCTACAGTTTTACATTTTCTCATTAATTTGTATTTAACCTGATATATTTACTAATATGCAGTTTATTTTTCTATATTGTTTCTGCTGATGAAAACACACGCGCGTACGCACACACACATTCATGAACAAGTGACATAAACAAACCATAATTATATTACATGCAGGAACAAAATTTGATATTTTTAAAACAAAAATTTTTCTAATCACTGCTTTTGATGGAACGAACATCTTGTGGTTGTTCAGTACCTTCCACAATTCTTCTGACCTAAAAATTGTTTTCTGCGCTGCTGAGCTAATCAGTATTAGCGCCCAAACAATGTTTTGGCAGAGCAAACCTTTTACGCGTTGTATTTAGCACAACTGCAACATATCAAAATTTTGCTCGCTAAACGTTACCTTTGTAGTATCATAAGTTCAAACCTTTTTATATACATGCACTTGGAATTATCAAAACAGCGTTAAACAAGAAACTAGTAATTGTCTTAGGCAGTTATTAATTATTTCTTTGGTGCCACTTTCAAAGTTTTAACAAAAATAAAACGAAAAGTTTTGGAATCGGACACCTGGACAATTAATTGTTATAGATTTCAACGATTTATTCATAATACGGTTTTGTGAAAACTTTTCTGCTGAACAATTGGTATTATGGACTCGTAAAGATAAAATAATGTCAACCTGGTGGTCAAATGAAGATGGCGTTCAATTAGAGAGTGGCGCTCTATTTTTCAACCCTTTTCTCAGGGTGGCGGTCAATTGGAGGTTTTGCAGTATGTACTTTTTTTTTTAGCTGCATCATAACGGATAGTCTGTCATACTGTTTAGTATCACAGTGAGAGACGTATGAATATGCCCCCTTAGTTTTAATCTTCGAATAGTTGATAGTTGATTGTTACTTAATAGGTGTACACTTTTTCTTTGTGCGTCTGTAAAATACCCGTGCAGTAAGTCATGCTTCTATTAAAACTGTTGACAACTCTGGTGAATCTATGCCAAGGGTAACCTGGTGACTCTATGTTTGCTGTGAACCACAGTTGGCATTGGCAAATGGCTTAATTTTTTTTCTGAAAAAGACATCTCTTGCTTTATTTAATATTGTATCTCATGCTTGACATTAAAATATTGTAGCTAGGTACAAATAACAAACTTTTCATTAACAAATTACAAAATTTGCTTCAAATCACTAAATAATGAAAAAAGGACTAGCTAGTAAAAGCGTGTAAAATCAACCCGACTTGAATAGCTGTAAGTTTAGGTTGTATGAACGTTTGTTAGGATAAACAGTGAAACAGATTTTAAAGACACATGCGCTACATGTGGAGATCATTTGTGATTATGTAAAAACATTTGATCAACATTTGATAGTTTTCAGCTGTTGTTGAGAATTTATTATTGTCAATAATACCAGTTTTAGCAGCGATTAGTAAGACTGCTTGAAAATAAAATCATACTACATCCAGGTTTACAGAACTTGAAAAAAATTCTCACAATTTGCTGTTTCTGTCATCCGAGTCATAATCGTTTGTACCTGTCATAATCATTGCTTTCGATGGAACGAACGTCTTGTGGTTGTTCAGTACCTTCCACAATTCTTCTGACCTAAAACCTTTTTCTGCACTGCTGAGCTAATCAGTATTAGCGTCCAAACAACCTTTTGGCAGAGCAAACCTTTTACGTGTTGTATTAAGCTCAACTGCAACCTATAAAAGTTTTGCTTGCTAAACGCAACCTTTTTACCATCATAAGTTTAAACCTTTTTATATACATGCACTTGGAATTATCAAAACAGCTCTAAACAAGAAGCTACTAAATGTCTTAGGCAGTTATTAATTATTTCTTTGGTGTTATTTCTTCGTGTAATCCATGGGTAATTGCTGTTGGATGTTATTCTTTATCATATAAAAAGTGATGCTCTAGTTAAAGTTCTATGCTGTTTTTTATTCATAGGCTTTTCCTTATAAAGGTCAGACAACTCTGAATTCTACTGACGTCTTATATATTCACATCAGCTGCAGTGGTTGGACAACTCCCATGCCTGATATGTCCAGTAGCATTGCAATTATTCTAGATTTTCATGTTTACTTATTAATGTATAGAAGCGTTTGCTGGGCCGTTTTGTAGCAGCTGTTGTATTTTATGATCCTACAATTTGCTGTTTCTGTCATTATATTTCGTTTCTTGACATTTCTTCAAACAGACCTCGGCTTCCTTCAAGTCATGAGTTTCAAAATGATTGAATAATTATCAATACTTAATCTTATAGAGTTTCTTATCAAGCTTGAATATTCTTGTAGCTGTGTACAGACTTGAAACAAATTATTTCATTCATCAAACAAAGACGGGCATGAATTATAAAATAACCTCAATGAATCATAGTTTTTAGAACTCAACATGTGTAGACTCATTTGCATTTTACTGTACTAAAATTGCAACAATAACACAATTTTACCAATTTTTGCTGCGAAAACGTAAGTAAAGCTTTAGATCAGCACCAGGTAAAAAATGTAGTAGGTAATTGACAACAATCACAATTACTATTATTACATTGAAAAATTGATATTTATTTTGCCATAAAATCAAGTACTACAACAACTCTGCCAAATTTAGGCATTAATTCTGAAGTAGATTTTGGTTAGCAAGTTGAGGAAGGTTGTCAGATCCCTGACCCTCTGTTTGCAGGGATTGCAACTTCACACTTACTACGGCATTTTGACAAAAAATACCACTTCCTCCAGTTCTTGACAAGCAGAAATATAAAAAATTACAAGCCTATTGTTGCTTATTGAAGATGATGGTTGCTGGTGTTCTGTGTTGCTGTTGCAATTTAGAAGATTGCTAACCTAGTCACTTATCGATGATGATGATGTTTGCTCACCATCAAGAGGATTATCCAAATTTATAGATAAAAACCATATGTTGGCAGGCTGATAGTTTGCATGACAAAACTTTTTTTGGTCTCCTCTGTCTCCGTACATAATAGCTATGATCTACTATATAAACGGCAAAAAATCTGACTGTATTTTTGTGTACGCGTGTGCGGGTCAGACTTCTCAATCTGGTGCTATGCAAATGAGGGAGAAATTAGCCTCTAAAGCCTCGCGCTAGCGGAAAAGTTTTTAAATGGGAACCTAAGCAGGTTAACGTTGTATTTCAGCTCTAAAATTATGTATTACGAATTACAAAAATATAAAAATAAATCACGAGCAACTTTTACGAACTTAATGTTCTACACTTCAGTTCTGCAAAAAACATTGTATCATATGCATGGTGATGAACATAACGTAATCACAAAACTCTCAAAAGTTTACTGTAAATGAATTTGATAATTAGACAGGGATACTATATCATCTCTACATTTGAGTCTGCACTGATTTGAGATGAGGTAGCTGCTGCTCCTTGATGTTTCAAGTGGTAGGTTTTGGCTGACTTTTAAGACTTTTGGGTAGGTCAGCTTTCAACTCTGTTTCAAAGCAGCATGTAGTAAAGTTTATTTTGGTGGCTATCAGAACATTCACTGTTTCAGAACATAGGTCAGCTTTAGCCTCGGTATGTATTTTTTAAGCATAGAAAAAACGCGCTCTGTTGCTGCATTACTGTGAGGGATGCAGAGGATGGCCCTCATTAAAGTTGTCAGTAAGAGGTAACGCTCAAATGCCATAGCATCCCAAAACTTTGCTGGTGTTGGTTGCGATGTCGGAATATCATCTAGCTGCAGGTTGGCCCATTCCTGGTGAATACGGTCTAGAACAGCGGGCTGCTCAAATATGCCAAGTTCTTTTGCTAGCCATCTGATGTCATCGGGCTTAAAGGACATCCTTTTGTTAACATCACTAGCTGAAACCTTTTTTTAGGACTTTGCGGCCAAAGGAAATAACTCCAACATTTTAGATATGGCAGCCATTGGGACATTTTTGACTGAGCTGAAAGTAAAAAGTAAACTATACAGTAATCAGTTATTTATGGCAATTTGACTGTGAAAAGTATGGCAAGATGTTTCTTTATTTGGACTTTTAGTTTTGAGACTTATAGCTGGCAAATAGGAATAGCAACAAAATGAGAAAACGAATTTTGGAGCACCTGACCAAGTGACTGTCAATAAACCATACTTCACATTTTGTTTAACTTACTAACCTGAAGAATTGTTGAATTTGGACTTGTTTCTGCGGGTCTGTATATGAAACCTCTGTAACGGCAGCGTGTTTCTTTATCTCAGGAACACTGATGAGAGAACTCATGCATTGTTTGATTAGCATCTCCATAGAAGAATCAAGATGCACAATTAGTAAATCTTCACCTTGTAACCAATTATTGTCATGCAATTTAACTATTGCAACACAACATTTTTGCCTAAATAGTTGACACAGCAAAGTATTCTTATTTACGAGACAGAATGAGATGTGTATAGCACACTAAAAAAGAATAACTTTTTTCTGTATTTGTTTTATTGAAAGTTTTTCACAATAAGGCACAGTTACTCAGAATTCATAAAGTGTCGATTAGTATTATAAGTTTAGATTTATTTACTGTAGCAAAAAAGAGGTTAACGTTAAGATGAAATCATTCATATCAGGGACAAATGGCCTTCTCTGCAATAAACAATAGCAAAAGAGAGGTTAACGTTAAGATGAAATCGTTCATATCAGGGACAAATGGCCTTCTCTGCAATAAAATCCTTACACTGTGCTGAAAGTTGCAAGTTACAATGCATTTAGGTACTGCAATAATACAACAAAATATCTTACCTGAAATTTCATGTTGAAGGTATATGCATGTATAGGGTTACTTAAGTTTACTAGCTGTAATCAATTTGTTATTCTCATGAACAAACTAAAATATTAAAAACAAGCACACACCAAAAGTAATTGTAGCATGGACCAAACATTTGCTGGGTGTTTTTCTCTATTTACCACCGCTAAACAATGCTCAGTATTTTTACCAAAGTGTACATACAAGCCATTATTAAAACCAACAACTGCATTGCTTTAACTCCGTGTCCTCACTTAACTTTAAAACAAACATAACATCTCATCTAATTATTGAAATAGTTTGTGAGTTATTGAAATACCGCTAGCCGTAATGCATTTAATGAATTTACACCAGTAACTAGAACTTTGTGTTGAAGGTTCACCATTTTGTTAGCATTCAATATCAGCAAGGCAACAGAAGAATTTCTTGGTGCGAGCATCGATAAGTTTGACAAACTTGAGTTAAGAGCTTTTGACCAGATGAGTTCTCATATGTTGCAGCTATTCGAACATCAGAGCCATTGAGTGTAAGAGTTATGCCATGCTAGTAACGCAAAAATTTGATCGCGTGACCATATGGCAGCCATCTTAGTTCCACTTATTGTACTCAAAGTGATATATTTATTATATCACTTTGCTTGCACTGTTCTATTAAGATTTGAGTTGTTATTGTGAAAATTAAGGGCTGTTAGTTCACCCAGCCTCATCTGAACCTAAATTTTTTTGATGCTTAGAAGGCTAAGTCACTACCATATTTTAAAGGACTGTTAGTCCACCCAGCCTCATCTAAGCCTAATTTTTATGATTGAAAGGCTAAGTCATTACCATAGTTAAAACGCAGGGCTAAGTGGCAAATTTGAGCATTATTTGAAAAAAGAACTACACCTATTCATACATTGGTCATGCTGATTTAGTAATACTTTATATCTCAGTGTAATCGGTTTGTGTATGTATGTGTTGAACTCAAAGTGCAACAAAGAGGTTACTAGAAGTTGGCAGTTTAGTAGTAGCAGCAGTCAACTTTGTTTCAATCAACTTGCTTGTGGCATTAGATTAGATCAAAGAGTTTCACTCCTTGAGTAGATAGTTAAAAATCGTTAACTGCTGGGCAGTAGCATCCACAAACAGATCTGAGCATAGCTACACAATGCATTGCTTCCCAAGAGTTGCCACATTGCAAGTTAAGTGGATACAAATGGTGAGATGAGAGGATACCATCACTTCTTCATCACGATTTTGTCATGTGAGTATTATATTTACAGAATTCATTGATGGTGAACATAGCTTTCGCATGAATTAACTGTTTATTGAAGTTAACTATAAATACCAGCATAGACATAATATAGGCCTAACTAATATACAGATATTACTTTTAAGGCAAACTTTGAAGACCAGATGTATGAGCCTAACCGCAAAGATGGCTTGAAGAAACTTTGGCATCTTGCTTATCCCATTTGTTTCCACATCGTTCAGCTCCCAAAAGCCACCTTTAAAACGAGGTGCAGATGACTCAGGGCCATCAATTGCTTATTCCTCTGACCACGATTATGCAGGCAGTAAGCCATGCCCAACAACTGAAGAAGAACCTGATGTTTCAGCTCTGGAGGCATCATCTTCTCCTGGTTTGCAAATTTGTTTTGATCATGTTTGCTTTAACATACAATTACATTTATTTTAAGTAATAGGTGTTTATAACATTTTCTATTAGTAGGCTTGCAATGATCATGCAAGTAAATATAGTCAGTGGAAATGTGTGTAAGGAGTGCTGGGATTTTAATTTATTCTTTTGGATGGGACTTAACCATTACCACTGTGCATCACTAATTCTTCTGTGTGTCTCCTTTCACATCTAATTTGCACACTTTGCTAATCCTAATATGCACAACTTAACAGAACTCATAACTTGTATTTATACTTGTAGCCTTCTAATTATATGTTCATCTATCTTCTGCTTATCAAAACTTAACTAAAGCACCTAGATCTACTGAGCTTGCATTGGCAAAGTTATTTCATTTTACGTTTAGTGGAAATGAATACAACTAGCATTAATGAAGATGACCGGGATATAATAAACACCCTGAAGAGAAATATTTCTTCAGTAGAAACTCAGAATGCTAAGGTATGAGACTTTTGTAGACTTTATAAGCTATATTTGATACTGATGTGTATTACTTGATGTTTGATGTAATGGGTATATATTAAATAGAATTTACTATTATTGTGTAAGGTACGAAAGCGATGCTTTGATCTTCGCAAAAAGCTCAAGCAGCCTGAGTCAGCTGTAAGTAAGTTGTTTAACAAGGATCAGCTTGAAGCGCTTAGATGAAAGTCTATAAGAGGAGCCCGGGAACCAATACAAAAGGTCTGCAACTAAGATTTGCGTGTGATTCTACAGGCTACAACATGTTGCTTGAGCAGAATCAACCACTTCCTTCTATTAGAACACTCCAAAGACATATGCAGAGAGTTCCATTTTTATCTGGTGTACTCAAGGGGGTGTTTGAGTATATGAAAGTTAAGGTAAAGTTCTGTAATTACAGACTAAGATGTGGTGCTTCGCTCTCTGAGAAACTCACGTTGATTAAATCAAAGATGCCTATTTAAAATTATAACACTGTCTTTGGCTCAAACGTGAAATATTTTTGGTGCGACTAAAGGGCTTTAATGTTCACAGGATGAGAAAATGTCTCCTTTTGATAGAGACTGCTGCCTCACACTAAATGAGCTGCAGATTACTCCAACTACCATAAAGAGTACGATCAAGCCAGCGGAAGCATCATGGGTGATGTAACTTTACCTGGACACAAAGGAAAAGCCACGCATGGGCTTGTTTTCATATTTATACTAGCTGTGCCACCTGGTGTTGCCCGTGTAATAGAAGAGTCTTTGAACAAAAAATTGATTTGTATTTAACATATAACAACATTTGCCATTACAACTTTCAAAGTACATATCATGAGAGAAGTGTGTCGTGTAGTTAAAATAAATTAAGAGAAAAATAAAAACAACTGTAAAGGTTTTAAAACTTTGTCAAACAACTGTACCTTTCAAGCTAGTAGCCCGGTATATTGCCAATGGAAAACTCCACTAAGCTAGTTAATAAGGTTAGGCTTCCAATGACGGTAAGTCATGACTTTGAGTCTGTATTGTTGTCCAGCTCAGCTGTTCTAATAATAGCTATAGCCGGAACGCGTACACACATACATTGAGAAATATATATATAAATATGTATGTGACATTAATGTGTTTCTAGAAGCTCCACTACTAGGCGCTAACAGATAATAAACCCGTATTAACAATAATTATGTATGTATGTTTCTAGCAACTTCCTTAAATCGACTGTATATATTATATACTTGATGCATTTGAATATATATATGTTGTTTGCAAACCCTTGCCCAACCACATGACATATCTAATTTGTCTATTTAATTTTACTGAATTTGAATATGTGTGTTTATGTATGCATTCTATTTGCAAATATTTGTGCATGTGTAAAAACCTCAACTCAGAGTTTTTATGGATTTGTGTTCTCTTCTTTTGCTTGATCAGAGGCAATAAGGCAGTCAAAGATACTACATCATGTTAACTGAAGAATCATATGTTAGCAAGCATTGCCTGTCATGCAAGCTTATTGACCAATATTCACTTACGTGCCTTTTTATTAGCTAGCAAATACCATTGCCTATAACAATGAAATGAAACCATTGCGCAAAGTGGAACTAAGATGACACCCGTAACTTGTTGGTGGCATAACTCTTACATTCGATGGCTCTGGTCGAAGATGATTGTATAATGGTACGCTGCAGAGTCTCGTGGTCTAATGATTTTATCATCAAAAGGGAAACAGGTGAAAGCGTATTCTGTATTCAAAGAGCTGAAATAGATTACCACAAAGTTGTAGCTTATTACTCAGATGAGTATGTCTTCGGACATATTGAAAATTTTAAGATAGAGGTTGTTGCGCCAGACATGAAGGAAGATGGATCAATTAGCAGAAATTCATCAGGTTTTATCATAGCCGGCAGCTCATCAGAGATTAACAAAAATCCCTTTACTCTCCTATTTAGTCCGCGTACTTCAACTGCATTGAAAGTCATGATCATGTCTTTTGCTGTACAGCAAGCGTTGACAAGTCAGAAAAGAAACCTCCAAAGAACTGTTCAACTCTCTCAACAGCAAATACGTAATGACCAAACCAATTTGAATGCTTTATCAAGTATATTTGGTATGTCTGATGTTGATGAGAAATTCGACCTCAGACGAGTTGGTTAAATGCGTTCTAGAAAATCAAACATATTCTTGTTTTATTGGACAGCACTTCGAAAAATAATGTGCTGTTGACAATAGCTAGGTCACATCAAAAGTTATAAGTAAAACATGCTGTTGGTACGCTAGCATTCCCATCTTTAAGAGAACAGTCAAAGGAATTAACAGTTCTCACTTATACCAGACAAATTGGTACAATAACAAAAAAAAACTTGGAAGCCGTTTTCTGATAACTAACTGGTCTCCACAGAAGATTTTTAATGGCACATCAGATTTTAAATCTGGATCATTCAATGAAAAATCTTTGAATGCTTCTGGTGAAGAAGTAGGCACAATTAGTAATAATAAATTAGTATAATAAATGTGCTGCAACCGTATAGATCTCATGCACACGCCAGCTTACTGCAACAGAAAAGAAAATGCTGCTATGCTAGCGCACGCTATACAAACTGCTATGTCATATAAGGCAGTATATGACAATCAAATATTGGTGAGATTGTCTCACATAAAGTGTGATTGTCCAGAGTGCTGTACAGTTAAAAAAAAAGCATCTGAACAAGTTCACGATCAAGACTTCAGCTTTTTACAAAATAATTTGAGATTAAGAATAGCAGGACACAATAGCTCCAAAAATCTTGTGTATTACGAGTTGTCTGATGAAGACTGCTTGCTAACCTTAGAATGTACCCCTGTAGAACGCTTGGAAGGTTTCGCTAAAACAGAGGCAAAAACTGAGTTTGGACAAGTGCTGTTCTATTCAATCAACTTTTCGGCGGGTAGTACAATTTCCGTTTTTTCTACTAGTACAACCAATTAGAATATCTTTTTGGAGACACCTTCTTCAATGTCACAGATCAACCAGTCCTGGTAATTAACAAAAAGGCATAAAAAAGCAGAAACTCTCTGAGAATGGATTTGGTAAAATTGTGGAAACTGAGATTTTCTCTGGTTATAAAAAGCTTTTCATAGGCTTGATCAAACAAAACATGTGTGCAGTGTCCGTTTACTTGCCGGTGCCCAATTGTAGGTTTGTACAATTTGCAATTATTTTCACAATTGCTCTTAAGGCATTTTGTCAAACAAGTTTTTATTAGACAAGTTCACCCTGAAATCACATAGCATAATGCAACAGCGAGTCGAGATGCTAATTTTATTGCAGGTACCTAGCGAGAACACAATTACTATGGCAAAACTGTTTTAGTATTTCATGCCTGACTCTTTTATCAATTTTACTTACATGTATGACAGTGCAGAATGATATCCTTATAAATTCAGACAAGCAATTTATCTACTATTTGTTTGAGCTGTGCCCTAGAGATGTAATGGAGATCGAAGATAAAATTAGATAGAATGCTAAATTAACAAGGAATACTGTGTACAATTTTTATTGCTTCTAAAAACTAAGCTTTTTGTGGTTTATAGAAACACCCATTGCCTGTTTCTGTTTGAAGTATGAACAAGCTAATATGACTTTATAAGGGCAATACACAAGTTTACAGTGTTAGAAGGAACTATCACTTGATAAGAAACTTTATAGTATTAGGTAGTGATTTAGAGTTGTTCAATTTGAAACACTTTAGAGGAGGCTGCAGTCTGCGTGAAGTAGGAAGCCTAATTATTCAATGACGATCAATTTTGCAGTCTTTATCAATTCATTGCTAATCTAAAACAAACATGAGTTGCTATGCCAATCGGTTGCAAAATATACGCATGCTACACAAACGATTAACCTTTTTATGGTAACATAAATGTTGTCTTTTTACCGAACATAACATGCATTGCTTATAAAATAACTGCCACGAACAGCTTTCATTGTTTTTCATAAGGTTGGTTCACTAACATTCAAAGCCATATTTGTTTTTAAGGCTTTTCACAGCGATTCAATATCGCTGTCGCAAACGACACAACAAGCCCGTAAATATGTGACGTAGCCTAGCTTTTTAGAGATGGAAGTTGGGGATGTTTAGTCAAATCTAGAATTATAGAGATGAGTGTCTTAAAACCCATTATTATCTATATTAAGCCTTCAAAATAATCTCAGACTTTTCTGAAAGGTACACAAGCTATTTAACACTGCTTGTAGTATCTTGTTACAGGAGGTTTAATTGGCTGAACACATAGAAAAATGAGCTCAAAAATGCGCAATAACAAAATCGCACTTTTAACCAAACCAGTTTGGTTATAAGGTTTTAACCAAAGTTTGGTTACAACAATAGATGAAGATACTACAGCTGACCTTTTTGTTTTGTCATGTTTTGTAACATTGGTTGCCCTTCATTACTCCATGTAAGAGGAGTAAATGGACTTTTTAATGCACATGCAAGTTTAAGTGTTTCTGCTGCTTCCAAGATTGACCCATTTTAGTTTCAGATGTCCTACAAATAATTTGTCTGCTCATTCTAGGTGCCGTGAGAATAAGAAATTATATTAGTATTCTAAAATCATCCAGAAGTCAATGCAACTCATCCAGTATCTAATTAATATTTAAAACAAATTTTGCTTGCCATTTTTGACATAAATATTGTCATCAAATTTTATCATTTATGCCTAATTTACATTTACAACATCAACAAATAATGCCCTTCATTTGTACTATTCCAATTAAATTGCTGTATTTCAATTCTGGAACAATGTGCTTGTTGAAGTTATCGATATCTAAATATGTGAATTCACATTGTGGTTCATGGGTTAGAGTAGCATCAGAAAAACCATTTTGGTAACTTCTGCAATAAATCCAAACAAAATTAAATTATTTTCATGAATTAAATGTTACAGAAGCGATGTTTAACCACTGCAGATCTGGCCCAACTGCTTATATTACAAAATGATGAGTGAAGCTAGTTTCAAAACTACAAGAACTAAACATTACATCTAACAGAAAAAACAAAATGTCATTTATTTGCTTAACCAACATAGGAATTACAGCATAATGCAAGTTGGCACAACTGGCACACGTTTTGAACCATATTCATGCATTAGCGACCATGATGTCTGCTATACTATCAAAGTCTATTTTCTCAGTCACTTTTCTCGTCTTCACAAAGTCTTCCTGATTAGCAATGTATACAGAGCTCCCATTTTCAGTCCATCCATACTTGCTAATCCACTTTGCAAGTTCGGTTTCCGATACACCGCCTAAAAGCTCTGCGAGTAAACTTCTATTAATAGTTTGATATGTAATACCAACGACGTGGCAGACAAATTTACGAATCGAATCGGTGAAGCCTACAATTGTTTCAACCAGGTCTGACTCCTCTTCCAAAGATGTCCAGAAAAAAGCAAACTGGCAGGTCTCCAGCATATCAGCCAATTCGATAACTTTACCAACGCGCGGATCATCCAGTCTAGAACTATCCAGCAGGCTTTTACACAAGTTCAGATCGGCATGTGGAAGGTTGGTCAGAGCTTTCAACAGAATCTGAATAGTAACCGAATTGTTATAATAGGTTGGGTTGAACTGATAAAGCTTAAGTACTGCCAAGTTCGCTTCTAGATCGTAAGTGTTTTCCTCAGCTTGAATTGCTACATAACGCTCAAGCGTGTCAAGATTTTCTGGATTATATCTGTCTATGCCTTTAAGAAGAGAAGCAACCGTAGCTCGCATAGTCTCAGCCATGATCCAAACAAGTAGGTTGATGGTTGAAGTTTTATTTGAGATGACAAAGTGAAATATCTTATTCAATCAACGACCCTTCACGTTGCAATATGGAGGGTGCACGATACGCTCTAAGCGCTATTACACGGTCGCCCAAGAATAAGTTTAGCCTTAGTTTTTATTTTATACTCAATTCTTCTCTTTTTTTATTGTAGGTACTATACTCGATTCGTGGACAAGCGGTGTGTGCATTACGCGTACTCTTCATGCCGCCATACCGGTAATTCAGGTTGTGGATACCGCATGACGGACAATACTGGAGATATGCTGCATTCGATGTAAAGCTTGTGTACTCGAAACGTTCACTCGGAACATTTCTCACATCACATTTAATGAAGTTATAAGGAGTTTTTAATAATAAAAAATGAGTGGAAAGAAAATTACGCGATTAGTTTCCACTGCTGTAGCAAAAAGGTAGATAATTCAGGGTTGTCTCGACTATTCCTTGGCTCTAAACGTATTTCTCCTTTTGTAGCCTACCGAATAGAAAAAGTTTGTATTACGTAAAGTTAAATACAATATCAGGAATAGATGTGGACTTTGATTTTACCAATTTGTTTATCGATTTGCCATTTTATTGTTTCATTTAGGATTTTTTTGTGGGCATGTTTTAAGCCTATTCAGATGTGCAATTGTTTTTGCATAGCTGCATTACTACAGCTTAAATGTGTAGGTGTTTTTCTTTTCATTATTTGGAAGTAAAGCACCTCTTGAAATTGAGTTTTTGGAAAGGCGCTTTGGCATTCATCGACTAGAAAAAGTTTACATGTGTAACATTCCTCAAAACCCTGATGCTGCTTTAAGTAATGACTAAGCATTAAAAGCATCATTTTTAACTGTACAATAATCATCTGCATAATTTTGTTTAAGATCTGCAACATTAAGATACTACAGTTCAACTAATAAAATAAATATAGACACTCCACTATCCAAGCCTCTCCCAGGAATTAGTGTGGTAAAAGGAGATACAAAATTTGACTCGCACTCAAAAACGCAGGTTACCAAGCTTTCTAATGGCTTAACGGTAGCTTCAGAGGACCACTGGGGCCAGTTTGCTACATTAGGAGGTAAGATTCGTATTCTGGCCGGAACTTTCAACATGCTGGTCAGTTATGAAATCATAATCAATGTTGAACAATATTTTTTCTAACAAGTTTGTGTTACCAAAAAAGTTATCTGAGTATATACAAAAATAAGCTGGTACCGACAAAAAATGACAAGGAAAACATGATGCATATATAGCATTGGCCGGTTAAGTCATTTTTCTATGATTGAGTGTTAATCAGGACTGACATAAAATTACAATTTTACAAAACACTTAAAGTATCAGGTTTTTATATTTAAAATGATGTTTTAAAATTGTGAACCCACTTTTTAGTATTGGTGACTTACATGCTTTAAGTTGATATATTCTTGTATTTCTCACATTCAACAGCCATATAAAATATAATGTGCGAACTAAATATAAGTCAGCGAAGTAGAGCTACTAGCAGTTTCACACAAAATACGAATGAGAGCCAAAGACATAACAAGGCAGTGAGGTTGTGACGGAAAACTGTACAAGTTACTGTTGTTACCTAATAATTAAGTTTTCCTTTGAGGTTTGCTAAATAAGCTCTCAGGTCTTAACTTGAAAGGACCTTCTGCAGCATTGTACTACACAAGCAGTCAGTTATCTCCATCTCACTTGCTAATTTGTGACAGAGGGCTGTTTACAGGTTTGTTACACACAAATCAAAACAAAATTGCCTACCAAAAGACACCGACTTCGGCAAATTTATGCAAAAATAAAATAAATCACGATTGTTTGTTAAAATTTTTTTTAAATCGTTTGACTTTTTTGTGCCAACACTTGCATGTCTTAAGCCACCATATTTAAAACAAAATCTTTGCCATAAATTTGCTTTTGACTAATTAGTTATCTCGGTCTTGTTTGGATACATAGGTTGTAAAAATACTAGCGATCACCCTATTAATTTCAATAGGTCTATGTACCATATATCTCCGCATATAAGCCTATCTCACATATAAGTCGACCCTAGTAAAACAGCCCTGAAATCAAGGACTTTACAACAACTCGCATATAAGCTGACCCTATAAATCGCAACACGTCGTATGCATGTAGCAAAGCGGAAGGTTGTGGAAATGTAGCGGCTTTTTCAGACTTAGTACAAAATGGTTCTGATTGGTGGATAGTTGTATAATTAGCTTATCTTGTCTTCGCTTAATCGAAATGAAGCAATCATCTGTTTGAATTGAGCCAATAGAAAACCTGTTTGCATTTCACGCTGACCTTATTGTCGCTTTTCAAAAGCGCATTTTTGTCGCTATTTGTTCTTCACAATGAAAAGAAGCAGTACAGCTACATAGGTTTCACAATTTGTAAATCAATGGACTCCCGATGATTACCATATATATTGGTTTATCCATCGTTTTTTTTTTGATGTCATTGCCCTGTTTGCATGTGCGCTCGTCCACGAAAAAGCTGCCATCTTTGTGGAAAACGATCGTCGTTCTCTTGATTAATAGTATTTTTCGGTGTTGTTTTGATACTAAAATAAAAAATTTGCAAACTAAAGCATTGCTTGCAATGATTAATTGCAGAAGCTTGGTGTTTTTAATGATAAAAGTTGTCCATAAAGATGGCAGACAACGATAGAATGACGTCAAGAAAAAACGAAGAATAGTAGTAGTGACAGCGAGTATTTATTTTTAACAGTAATAATAATGTTGTAAGCTATAGTAACTATGGTAACTCGTGTGGCTTGGAACATGCTTAACTTGTCCACCATGATAGTATGAAGAGAACAAAAAGTGTTCGAACTGATTCTGCAACACATTTGTGGCTTAATTTGGCATCAGACGATGTAAAGTTGATGTTAATTAATTTGGTAAAATTTTATGACAGCTTGTATAAGCCAGTGTCAAATATTTGGTTTGCCGAATATTTGTCTCCACAAATTATTTTATGGTAGCAAAACAGTTAATTATAGTAATCGCAATTGGTGTTTTGATTTTATTAATAAAGTTTAGTTAATAGAGGCTCGAGTTGTAGCTGTTAAAATAGGTCATTTTTTTGCTTTAAATTAGAGTTATGTGGGTATAAGCTGGAGCCTAAGTTTTGTAAAAAAAATTTGCATTGAAAATTGGCTTATGCGCGGAAATATGTGGTACTTTTACATAGGCATATTTCTTGTTTATATTTCTTCTTTTTCCAAGTTGGCTACCATTATAAAGCGTGTACAATAACTGGTAACATTCCACAACAGAAAGTTTAGCCAACAATGAAGCCACAATACTAAAACTAGTTAGGCCGCAGTTAGCTCCTACTATTTGTCATCAAAGGCCAGCGTTGCTGTTGCGGTGTTAGCTTCTGGTACTCTTCTAGTTTAATATTGTTGAACTATGAGCAGTTGGCCACATCACACAATATCCCGATCAATTTCCTCATCCCACAATTTCCTGATCAATAACTCCTGTTTTTTGGCCAATCAGAAAAACAAAGTGATTTTAGCACTCGCAATAAATTGAAGTTTTAGTTCATTAACTTGAAATATATCAAAGGAAGCTAAAAAGAAGTATGCTGCTACACAGTATGGACATAAAAATTGATTCGAAAAGATTTATTTATGCTTGCCTTCACTGTCTTTGTTTTAAAACCTACAAACTGTTTCAGTTTTGGTGAACTCAGGATCACGAAATGAAGTTGCATATCTCGGTGGGATTAATCACTTTCTAGAGAAGCTAGCCTACAGTGTAAGTGAATTGATATCATTTATGCTTCATTTTTACCCTCACATAGGCTATTTTTGTCGATGCAAGTAGGTTTAGCCGTGGCCATAAACCATCATAACCATTATACCACAGGCCGAAGTGTCTCATAAGATTTCAAACACTTGTAGCTGAACAACAACATCGGTTAATGTCCGTGTAACATTCCTGATGAGTATCAGGAGCACAGAATGTTTTGTACTATTTTACCGGTTAGGTGTTTTTACACCTGTTTTCTAAAGCTAGTCCATGTTTAGTACATAGTGATCCAAAGTCATTTGGTAAATTTAATTTCAGTCAAGTAGTGTTGGGAATAAAGGACCAATCAAACACTTGTATCATGTATTTAAAGTTGTCGGACCACGATCTTAAAAACTAATGTCAATATTGGGCTCGTATCTGTTCGGCTTCCTAATAAAGTACCTCAGCAAACCTCTACAATTAAGCGCTGCTGAACTTACAGCTTTGGAGCCGCGATGGTTCAGTGGTTAGGACACATAAGTGGTTTGACTTCCATAAGGACCTTTGGGGGTGTTAGGAAGGGCATCTTACCACAAGTGCCATATCTGGCCAGGTCGTCGGCAACTAGACCAGCTCCCCATCTTCACTCCAACCTAAATGTGGAGGTCGGTTAGCGACCCTGCAGGACTAAAAACAAAACATGATAAAGTGCGGAGGAGCTCTTCTGTAAGCCAATGGCCAACTAACTGGAGATGGTTTCTTATTAAAAACACAACAGAAGGCAATGACAAACCACTGTTGAAACCTGCCAATAAAGGTCATGGTTATAGGAAATGGGGGAGAACCATGATCTCCTACATCCTCACATGATACATAAGAGATTTGGAGCCAAATGCAACGGAGATTGGTTACTCCATCACTAATTACAACACTTATAATCACTCAACTAAAACTTTTCATCACATTATTTTTCTGCCTTAATCATACAGCAATTGCGGGTCTTAAAAATCAACCCTCAATGTCTACAATTATCTAATGTCATTCATATGCGTATACTGTAAAACCTCTATCTGAGCACCACCTCTATTTGAGGGCTACCTCTATTTGATTACCACAACAAGAAAAGGATTTAAAAATGGGGTGCCACCCTTTAATTAAATGTCACCTCTATTTGAGTGCCACTTAGTCATTCTTTGATTTTTATGAACCCTCAAGTTATCGGTGAAAAATAATGCACAAACTGGTACTGATAATGACTTAGATACATCAATAACAATTACTTCTTTCGTTGTTGCTGTTCATATCGAAGTTTATTTTATAACTCCAAATATTTACGGTTTTTCGTTAAAACTTTGAAAGCAACACCATAGAAATAATTTATAACTGTATCAAGCTAATAGTAGTTCCTTGTGAAAAAACACACACTTCGTATGTGCCAAAGTTAGTAGAATGTGGAACTTTGAGGCTAATATTGTGCTAAGAAAGCATGCGGATAAAAGTTTATCGTTATTTCTGAGAAAAGTTTTGTAAATAGCAACACATACAAGTTTTGCTATGCTAAAAAATTGTTTAGATGCTAATATCGACTAGTTTAACACTGCAGAAAAAAGTTGAAGTCAGCAGACATTGTTGAAGGTTCCGAACAGCCAGAAGAACAACAACCAACAATCAGAACGCAACTGGCCGAGCAAACGATGCGAATATTTTTCTCTCAAACATGTTAATTTTTGCTTCTGCATGAATTATAAGTATGGTTTGTTTATGTCACTCGTTCTTGAATATGTGTAGCATTTGATAGATTATTATTATATAATTTAAAAATTTGCAGATTTATAGCATATTATTTGATAGTATCGTTGCGGTTATCTTAACTCGGTTTAAAATGGATCGACGCCCATAACTCCTTTTTGATTGCACATAAAAAGCCAGTTTTGTTTGCCAGCTGTAGCAAACATATTAATGATTGCAATGAGTTTTTCTGCAAGACAGTTAAATAGTAATAAAATAAAATTATGCGTTCAAATTTAGAATAAAATGAAAAATTGAAAGCTCCAACAAATTGCAAAGCAGGGCATAGGCTAAAATATCATCGCAGGTTACCGTAAAACCTCTAATGGAATGTGTTGATTGAAGGTGGCGTTCAAATAGAGCCAGGCGTTGTATTTTTCAAATGGCTCATCAGAATTTTGGGAAGATAAATTAGCCCTTTCACGGCCGAAGCGAATGTCGCCTATATTTTACCTTCTTTTTCCGGTAAAGCGATATTAAACGTTTTGGATGCAATAAATCTGCTAACTTACCTCTAACTTGTTAAAGATCTCTAAACAAAATATGCATTGGGAAGCCGAGAAATATCTCTACCAGTTATCTATTGCTTGCAATTAATCTGTGATGGTATAGCCTGTGCCTTGCTTTGCGATTTGTTAGAGCTTTCAATTCTTTATTTCATTCTAAATTTGAAGGCATATTTTTTATATTTATATCGAATAATGTTGAATAAAAGCCCGTTGAACTTATTGATATATTTGTTGCAGTTTGCAGCCATAACTAGTTTTTTATGTGGAATAGAAGAGTTATGAGCATTGATCCGTTGTAAGCAGTGTTAAGATAACCGCAAGGATGCTATTAAATAATTTGCTGTAAATCTGCCAATTTATAAGTTACACAACGCTAATCGATCAAATGCTACATATATATTTTTTTCATGAACGAGTGACCTCACCGCTGAACTAGTCGATATTAGCGTCCAAACAATTTTTTGGCAGAGCAATACTTCTACGCGTTGCATTTGTTACAAATGCAATGCGTAAAATTTTGCTCACTAAACGTAACCTTGACCCTAAAATGAGTCGTTCATCTATTACTAAATGTAAACCGTTTTTATATACATGTATGTACTTTTAAGTATCAGGACTGCATTAAACAAGGAACTACTATTAGCCTGAGACAGTTATTAATTATTTCTATGGTAGCCTATTGCTTTCAAAGTTTTAACAACAAAAAATGAAAAGATTTAGAATTAGACAGCGAGAGAATTAATTATTATTGTTGTAAACGATTCCATTATTAATACAGTTTTAAGGACACTTTTCTACTGATCAATTGAATCTCAAAGCGGCGGTCCAATGGAGGTGGTGTTCAATTATAGAGGGGCGCTCATTTTTCAACTCTTCTCTCAGGGCGACAGTCAAATAGAGGTTGCGTTCAAATAGAGTTAGCATTCAAATAGAGGTTTTAAGGTAATTGCAAGCAATAGATATCAACTGGTAGAGATATTTCTCAGCTCCCTAGTGCATAGTTATAAATTTGGAGATCTACAACAAGTTGGAAGTAAGTTTGCAGATGTTTTTTATCTAAAAGGGTTAATGTCGCTCCGCCCGAAGGGGAGTGCAACATATAAGCGACATCCCATCGCCCGTGAACGGGTTAACTTTATCTTACCAAAATTCTGACAAGCTATTTGAAAAGTGCAACATAAGCTTCTATTTGAGCTTTGAACGCCACCTCCATTTGACCACCGCGATAGGGGAAGGGTTGAAAAATAGAACCCCATGGCGTCCAAATAGAGCTTTTACGATATGTACCTTATCCTGTTTGTGATAGATTTATTCTTAGGAAAGATCACTGAAAGAATATCACCTATTTAGAATATCATTTTATGTTACAAGTTGCAGCTGTAATTACCTTGGCAATTGAGACTGAGATGTTTAATTGATTGACTTCTCTTGCAGTCTACAGATAAGTTTCAAGGGAAACAGGAGATCAGTACACTACTTGAAAAATATGGTGGTATATGTGATTGTCAAAGTTCTAGGTAAGCCCACCTAGCATTCCGTTGTCAGCAGCTACCTATAGTCAAGATGGTTTAGATTATGCGGTGTATTATAAACGTGCAGTCTTTTGTGTAAATGTGTATGGCAATTGGTAATATACATGGCTTGGTTTGTTTTATTCAGAGTTGTGATCTCTTGATTCATTCTGAGTAGATTTTCCTTAGACCATGTTGATGATTAAAATGCATGGATTTGGTTGGCGTTGCAGTCAGTTTCCATACAGTGGCATGACAATTAGTACTATGCTATTACCAACTTTTCAGATGTCGTCAGGGCTATAAGTGCCTGCTTATACTCTAAGTCGTCGACTTCTGACCTATGCGACATACGTCTACCCGACTTTACGACCACATTTGTGGGAAGATCAGGCAGCTCAGTGCGAGGTGGACCAAAAGCCGTTCTTCGCTATTTTCGTTAAGCTTTTTCTTTATTTTTTTTATTAGGGCGAGTTTTTTCTGCCGCACCGATATCAACAATAATTTCTTTCGAAATTAAAAGTTTGGCGATTTGTGTACTGATTATATACAGTATTAAGCGATATACGTTGCTCGCCATGACGAATTCAGCGTCATCCGTTATGGTAAAAATGCATTCGCAAACAGATAAATGATGAAATCTTAGTTAAAAGTTTACTAAAATACATACTCAAACTTCTTTTAAGTATGTGTTCAGTAAACTAAATTCATTTAAGGTAGATTCAGCGTTTATGTCACACGTCTGTCTCGAAGGTAAGAACTCTCCACGTAGTACATTGTAATGTTATGTTATCTTGCAGATCATCAAGCTAAATTCATTTAAGTTAGATCAGAATCAACAAAATATACTAAATCGACTTACGTCCAAGGCGTCTTACAGCCGGCCGGAACTGAATGCGGTCGTATGTCGATGACTTACTGTACTGAAATCAAAACTGTTTCAACGTTATTGAAGTTTTAGCATCTATTTATTAGGCTACACTTAGACATGAAGTGCAAGCAGCTTGTCCATACTCATAATAAAAACTCTAATTTTACAAAAAGTCTTTCAAATCTGTCATCTTTTTCAATCTGGTTACATCCTAACACTAAAGGACTGTGTTGGAACCATCTTTAAGATTTTATTTCAGTTTGGTGTAGCAGTAAAAGCGCATCCAAGTAACATTGCCATTTTTCTATGGCCATTTCTTTCTAGTTATTATCATTGTAAACAAGTTTGTAAAACATAAACACTTATACCAACAAACCCGTTCATATTATAAAGCAATTGTTTTTATATTCTTGTATATATTATACTTTACTACATTTTTTTCATTTGGTTTTTTCTATTTTGTTTTGATATGACAGTATTAAAATATTTTTTATTACTTATTGTAGAGATACGATGATACATGCCATTTCATTGCAAAAGGCTGGCCTTGACACAGCTGTAGAAATATTATCAGAGGTAGTACTGCGGCCATGCTTTACTGAAGAAGAGGTGGAGCAATCGCGTCAGGCTATAGACTTTGAACTCGAGACATTGTCTATGAATCCAAACAAAGAAATTCAGATGATGGAGCTCATACACGCAGTAGGTCATTCGTTCTTGGTATTCGCCTGTTTTGGTCAGAGAAAAAAACGATGATTTTACTCAACTTTACCGTTCAAAGGCAATTGATTAAAATAGAGGCTGCAGCATTGTTTCAAGGAGTGCAACATTTTATGTGTGTGTTTAACATCCTAGAAGTTTGTTACAGTTAGTATTTTCGATTGATGTTTGTTGGCATAGTTTTAACACATACTTCCATCAGCTTAACCAATTAGCAGTCGTGGTTTAGTGGTTAGCGTACTGGATTGTACACTGTATATCAGTGGTTCAAGCCCTGCTATGGGTTATGAAAAAGGGTAATTGGTCTTAATGTGCTCTGGTGCTAACAGAGACAACTTGAGGCAGACACCAGGAAACCATCTCAATACCCTTGCCAAAAACTCTATGAAATGTCTAATTCAAGCACTTGAACATGAGAGACTCGCTGACATCAAAGTAATCTTAACTAATCTTTGGGACAACTATTGTCTTGTGATTGGTCTGCTCTAAAGTTGGCCGTACTATGCAATAAACTGTGACTTATATCTGTGACAGGAAATAGATCACCATCACTATCCGCAAATCAAGTTTTTAAACAATATTGTCTCAACTGACCTGACACTATACAAGCGTATGTACTATGTATATATGTATATACTGTAGACATGTAAGCTTCTATTTAACTTTACGATGTTACAAACATGCTTGGCGTCTGTTCAGAACCCTGGTTTGTTGAAGTGATAAGACGGGTAGGACCATGAGATTTGATGGCTGCTTTCTCTGTATTGTCACCTCCATTCTGTTTTTACCAGCAAGTGGAAGTAATACCTGAAAAGTTGAGAGGCTGTAAACGAAAATAGTTACAGTTACATTCATAAAAGTTACGGGACACAAGTTGTTCGTGAAATGAAATTATTATTCTGAAGAGTGGATGGAAGAAAAAGTTTCTATAACAAACACCAATTCTATTACTTTCTATAGAAAGTTGAACTGTATATATAGAAAACTAGCAGAGTGTATATGATGGCTGGCTTCAGCAGCTGTCGTCAGCGTAGTTTAATTATTTCTGGTTCATTCTAAAATTACGATACCTTTTGATGTGATAAATTTCGTAAACAGATGGAAAACTTATAAACCTTATTTCTAACTAATACCTTAGCTCCTTGCAATGCTTCTAACGCGTTATCTGATTTCTAAAAGGTTATCTTATAACCAATGTTGCTCTAAATATATTTAAGGAAAAATTATGCCAATCGCTAATATTAATAATTTTTTATCAGTTTCAGTTTTTTCAAAAAATTCAGTTTTTCCCAAGTTATTCTAGAGGTAAGTGGCACTAGTACAGTATATTCTCCTTTGCAGGCAGCATATAGGCAAAATACCTTAGGATTGCCAAAGATGTGTCCACCAGAGAACCTACCTATAATCAACAGAGACTTACTATTTACTTACCTCAAACATCAGTGCACTTTTGATGAGATGGTCATAGCAGGATCTGGCATGCATCATGAAGAGCTTGTGGAGCTGGCCGAAAAGTATTTCACTCGGTAGGTGAATCTTCTGGTTTCCCTGCTTTCTGATTGGTCCAGAAGATATACAAGAAAACCATATTTAAATTACTATAGTTTAATTTTCTCCAAAGATTTTCAAAGTGTTTGTTGATAAAATTATAAGACAAATAAAAAGCATCCATCCGAAGCGAGATTGACTCTGAATAAACACGACAGTTAGATCTTGATTTAGTCAAATTTATACTAGTGTGAGCTGCAATAAGCCCTTCTTAGAGCGGGGAGTTGTCCTCACAATTTATGAAGTTCACTATGGGATGTATTCTAGTGTTTCCGTTATAATATTTGAAAAGAGTAAGTTGTCTACACTATTACAGATCTACTATACCTAGGCATTCGTTCTCTAATTTGTTCAAATGATACGTTAAATATTAATAAAAGTTAATTTTTATCAAATTTGGCTCGTAGCCTTTTTGCTTTCAGCATATTTGCTATCAGCATATCAGCTATGGCGACAAATTTAGATAACACTCTAGGAAAATGGTGTTAGTACAGTTTAAGCATTTGAGTTAGGCAGCCACTTGCCTATTAATCCTAGTATTTGCTTTGGTAAGCTCTTTCATTTCTAAAGAACATTAGAGCAAATACACCGTTTTCTTATCTGCCACATTGTGATATTTTAGCTGGTTGTGCTAAGAGCTTTTTGTCCAGTTTTTAGCTATAGTGAAATAAGTGACATTTTTCCACCTTGTGCGCTGTGAATCTGTGGTTTACAGATACTCGATTTACTGTGAAACCTCTATTTGAATGCCATGGCGCTCTATTTTTTAACCCTTCTCTTATAGTGGCGGTCAAATACAGGTGGCGTTCAAATAGAGGTGGCATTCAATTAGAGGTGGTGTTCAATTAGAGGTTTAGCGGTAATAGTGTACAGTCTATTAAAATTTATTTGAGGGTAACTTGAGAGGAATTTGTTTGGTTTTAGTTTCTGCTTATATGTTTAGTTCAGGTTTCACAAGGACGTAACCTGTTCATTAGACATTCAAATTGAAGTTAATGGAATTCAGTTTTGTGTATGCACTCATTTGTGTTGAGAGAACGATTGCAAAATGTGGCAGAATGAGTTACGAAGTATAAAATCAAGATTTGTCCGTCTTTTTATTCTGAGCACCTTTCGAAAAAGACCAGACAACTCATAATATATTTTACCTTGACTTTCCAGTTTAGATGAACCCTTTTCCATTCTAATATCCTAATAATCATGTCATTAGTATTATCAGGGTCAATCTAGTGTTAACCAACTTGATGCAATCGTCAAGGACACATTCTAATTCAAGTTTTGTCACCCCTGCTGGCTACAGAACAGTCGTCAAATTTACTGTTTTGACTTAAGTCGCCCTTTATTTATATTTAATATGGCTCATAAATCACCTGCAACGAAATTCTTACAGATTTGCTAAACTTCTGATGGTTTCAGTTAGGAGCTAAGAGGTTTTTTATTACATTTCATGACACTCGCAGTTGCACAGAGCTTAACAAGCCTAGGATAATGTTTTAGTACATCTATCCGTTCCTCAAGTTCGGTGGGTGTGTGAGCTTCATATTTACAGCTTCTTAGACACCATATTAACTTGTTCCATCCTTTGCACTAGCGTAAATGGAAAAAACGGTTTGATGAAATGATGCAAGAACAAGCGGTGTATAATAACGTGAAGACATTGATAGCTGTAAAGCCAATTTAACAAAGCACTTTCCTAGACACCATAGTGAATAATTACGGGGTCATCGGTTATACAGGGTGTTGAAGGAAAACAGTTCTGGTAAATTAATTGCTGGCGGAAAAAGCACCAAAACCTGCTCTTCAGAGCAGAGCTTTTAAAGCAGACCTCAAATTCGGAGCATAATAAATGTGACTACCTGTTAATTAGCAGGAAGTCGCATTCAGTTACGCTCTCAATGTTAGGTAAATTGTATTAATAATAATCATAATACTAGTAATAACAATAATAATAACTATAATAATTGTTATATATAATAGTAATATTGAGGAAGGTCTTCTCTTAGTGGAATTAGGGAAGATGTTGGATTCTTTGGCCTTTTGTTGAGGCCCGGACTCAACACAGACTAAAGCCAGTCACCTACCACCACACGACTGAAGAAATACTCTAATAACAATAATAATGCATTTGAGAATGTGGTAAAGATCTGCTTTGTAGAATTTCTCAAGCAACAATGTAAATTAACAATTATATAAATTGAACTTACTAAGTTCTTACTAATAATATTTGGAAGCGTATAAAAGATGTTTTTTTAAGTACATTAAGAAGAATTTAGAACACTTATTAGCATCACTGCATTATTTAGATAGCTAAACGGTGTGATAACTCTATACTTAAATGTAACCCTATGATCTACTGTAAATAAAATTTGACACAGTAGATTTGTTTCTAAGACACTTTTACTAAATTTGTACACATTTTTTCTACACTTGTACATAAACTTTGTTTATGGCGCACCCATGTATGTGCGTTTAATAGACAACATGCAAATTCTTCAATGTTGTTTGCTACCTCTACTACATTATGTTTAAGGTCTAAACTTTAGACAGAATTCATAAATGTATTGTCAAAAATTTTCCTACAAATATTTGAGCGCTTTATATTTTATGGAGTCGCATTCTCATCATTCACTGGTGTTCGTATGAAACACCCACTTTCCTGATTTCTAAATCTCATCTGACCTGTGTTTGTCAAAGATGCGTGCGTCTTCTGCGAAGTCCTACCAGAGTATTCAGACTTTTGCAACTTTTCATACTATCTTCTGTTCTGTTGGGTGTTACAGAAGCCCTTCCTGGAGTAACATGCAACTGGACACGCAGTACAGGAAAGATAAGAGTTATGCGCAGTACACTGGGGGTTTGGCAACCGTGAGTAGAATTTGTGCAACTGTCGACTGTATCAAACCATAGTTTATATCAGTATCATATGTATAACGGTTTACGCGAGGTTTGTAGCTTGCAAGTGTACTAAGCTGGAATTGATTCACTGATTTGGAGATGACTCGTTGCTGTTTTATTCAGTCAACACTGAAACCGTGAAATTTACAACTGAACAACATATTTACAAGTTCTTCCACGGCAATACAAAAAGTAACGATGTTATAAAAAATAGAAAATTGTCTCCACAAACCTTTGAGCTAAACATAAGTTAAATCAAGTAGTCCACTGAAACGAATTAACAATAAATGCCAAAATGTTCTGAACAAAACAGTCCTCTATTAAATCATCAGTTGCATGTTACTCGTTGAAATTCAAAAATCATAATGCCAAGCTTGGATGGAGGGTAATTATGGGAAGTGCAAACGTGTCGAGACACAGAGCCGGCCACCGAAGACAGTCCGATTACACTGCCAAACCACCAGCACAGTTGGCCGAACACACAACACGTTGAAGCAACTCTCGTGGCGCCTTAGACCCGAACACAACAATGTTTTAATTAACAAAGGACGATAAAATTGGTGAGTTAGTAATAGACAGGAAATGTTACTAGGGTTCTCTTACAATATGTATGAGTCTGTTGCGCTCTGACTGACAGCCCAGTTTGTGTTTTTATTCACCAGGTTTGATACTTTTAATTGCCAGGTTTTGTGATCGGTTCGGCTCAATGACTGGTGAAAATCAGCGTCCAATATAAAAGCTGATTGGATCCAAAACTAAAAATATAGGACTCAAAACAATCATCTTTAGAGTTGTGATCTATATAAATCACCAAGTCCGTTATTCGGTCTGTCCAGCTATAGTTATTGAAATCTGGGAATGAAAGATTCACTTCATTCTGGATTTGATCTCAGAACCTCCTGTTCAACAGGTGATAACCTAACCAATTAGGTTGCGGGAGATTTAATGGATTCATTAGGCGATATTAGTCATAGGTCGGTTAAAATGCGCACAGCATTCTGTGTTACGCAACATAGATAAAGCTTGCTTTCACGGCTCTTTTTAGTAAGTTTAGCAATCTGGCAGACAACTAAACTACCTGCCACTGTCCATAAGCTGTTTTAAAACCCGTGCAACGCCAAGCATTCAGCTAGTCTCTAATGTAATGACAGCCGTGGTCCGTCTGTCCGAAGCCATGCTAAGAGCATTTGGAAAAAATATTGCCTTCTACTGAAGTCAAACCCAGGACACCAGATTCACAGGCAAGCGCGTTACCACTACACTGTTCGCTTGCAAACCACTCCATGAGATAATCATGCTAATTATTCATGGCGATCTCACACACGGTACACCGGACTAGCAAGCATACTAGTTACTATAATAAGACTGTTCTTGTCGGTGAATTTTCCTCAGCATTACATTTTTCCCATTCATTAACCAGCAACTTTACGTCAAAAGTAGTTTGCTGGATAGTTGTTATTCACTGGCGCTTAGGGAAAAACTAGTGGATAAATTTTATAGACTTCCAAAGTGACCTATCAGTTTTTACGTATTATCCATTTATTTATTATCCATTTTGGGATGGTCCCTTTTCATGAGCTAATGATTTACCTATTTGTTTCATAGGTCAATGAAGATCTCTCAAATGTTAGCCTAGGACCCACACCGATGCCTGAGTTGGCACATGTATGTTTAGCTATGGAGTCGTGTTCCCATCAGCATGAAGATTTTGTAGCCTATTGCGTTCTTAATGCTCTGATGGGTGGAGGCGGATCATTTAGCGCTGGTGGGCCAGGCAAGGGAATGTACACTCGACTATACAAAAATGTACTCAATAGGCAAGTTAAGAGAATGTATACTCAACTACATATATATAAATCTAAGTGCTTGTGTGTCATCTGTATGTCCAGCTATAGTGAGGAAGTTTTAAGGAATGGAAAAACTGCATTGCGCTGGAATTGAATTCAGAAACATTGGTTATGCAGACAGGCATGCTATCCATTATGCCATACAGCTTACTTGCCATACTATGGAATAATTGTGCACATACATTCAAACATGGATAACTCAAACTTCACGGGATGTTATCAGAGCACTGTCACAAGTTCATGTATTTATCAGTAGATACATATACAAACTATATATAAATCAAAAGCATAGATTGCTTGTTGCAAGTTAAAGGGCCTCTCATGTAAAGTTTTAAAAAGTTTTATCAGAAAGTAGAGACATTTTTCTATCACTTGAGATTAGTTTGTTGTTTTAGGTGATATGACTGCCAGGACCTTGTCAGATTAAAATTGGCAAAACTTGATCGCTGTTAAAACGCTCAGAAAGAAAGACATGCTTTTCTTCTGAACGTTTTAAGTTTATCCTTTTTAAGTTTATCCAAAGGTTTTCTCGCTTTCCCTTTGCTTTCGAGAGGCCATCGCAAAGCAAATATTTAGTAAAGTTTGATCTTCTTCAAACCTTCAAAAAGTCATTAATGAAAATATTTTGCCGATGGTGATTCCTAAAAACTACTAAAAGTTGATGATTATCTCTCTGACTTGGAATAAAGTGATATTCTAAAATGATAACAACTGTCTCGGTAGCCGTTGGGCAAAAAGTTGTTCGAGTTGACGATGCTGAGTTTGAGTTATCTAAAGCAATTTATCCTTGCGATGGAACAGACCGAACAAATCTGTTCGAGTTAACCATGTGTTTGTGTTGTCTGTACTTATTACACTTGCCAATTTGTGATGGTTGTTGGTTAAAATACGCACACTTCACACTTCAGCAGCACCCTTGAACTACTAGAGAAGAAGTATTATCGGCTCAGACTTCCCCAAAATGATATACATGTAAATATATGTATATATAGCATAAACTTAATGAAACACACATAAATAAACAAACACATTCAATATAAAGTTAGAATGGTCGGTATTGTATGTGTAAATTGAAAATAAATGTTCCTTGCAAAAACTCTTTTATTACCCGTGCAACGCCGGGCATTTACCTAGTCCATATTTATAATTTCAAAGTCCATGTGTAGTGTGTATGTCCAAGTATAGCGAATAAATCTAGCCCTGAAAAATCCGTATTACACTCGATTTCATCTCGGAACCCCCAGATTTAGAGGCGGCGAGTCTACCCATTAGGCTAGGTGTTCCAGTTGGCTGAGCAAATAATAATAATGAAGAAGATATTCATTACAATTAAAATACGTACACGTCTAATGATGTTGCGTTGCGTCATGCGCAACAGTTATAAACAGTTGCTATAGCGATGTTCAGCTATAGCAATTCGCATCAAGCTATGACAAATCACAGAGGATTTGATTTGGGAACCTTCCGATCAGCAGGTGATTACCTAGCCAATTGAGCTACCCAAGATGAATTTATTGGGTGATATGAGTCATTATCAGGGCTGAAATACGCATAGTGCTCTGCGTTACGCAATGTCACTAAAGCTTGCTCTCATGGCTCTTATTAGTAAGTTTACTCAACTTACGAGCTTACAAAATACTAGCTCCAATACTAGCTTACTCAAATTAGTCATTGGCAATGTGCCAAGCTAATGGTAACTGGCAGGCAACTACATTACCTCCCACTGTTTATAAGCTGTTTTTAATACCCATGCAACGCGGGGCATTTCGCTAGTATGCCCCGCTAGCATATATTGAAGTTCTACACAATATATGTATATTTTGTGTTGAACTTCACAATGTAATATAACACACCTGCAATGCATATCCTCATCACAACTATTAAGGATGTTCATATCATCATCAATAGTTGCGATGAACATACCAAGTGTTTATTTTGATGACAACTTAGAATGAGTTGCCATTTTACTTGAAAGAAATCTACACCTCTTTATGGTTTTTCTAATAAAATTTTATCTAAACTCGATTGGATTCACCTTCAGTTCACCTTGTAGAACCTGCACTTTATTTTTTTATAATAAGATTTGGTAAACTTGTAACAGATGACGCTGTCCATAAGTACTTTGGTATAGAATTCTTGAATTTTTTGCTTTGCAGGCATTTTTGGATTGAAAATGCCACAGCTTTTAACCACTCTTATGCTGACTCTGGGCTATTCATCTTCTATGGCAGCGCACATCCTCACCGCTTGGCTGACTTAACCGCAGTACTCTCTGCAGAGTTTAAGCGTATGACTGAAAAAATTGATAAGGTTTGTCTTTTCGAGCACTTCCATGGTCAATTTTATTGATGTCTTGCTTAATTCTTTAACTTTGCATCTTGGTCAGCAAGTTCTTTGCTGCGAAATTCTAGAGTTTGATTGGCTCTTTGCTGCATTATATTTTCGCAGTAGCTCTGTTGTGCAAGTTGTCAACCACTGTTGTATACCATATTGTATAGTTGCATTCTTTGTTGGTCATGTTTGTCGGTTTGTGGTTGGTGGTTTGTTTATTTGCTGGTTTGTGTACTCTTGGGTAGTCAATGCTTGATGGTCAAATTTGTTGCCATATTGTGTATATCGCTGATAATATATCCTCGTAGGCTGATTTGGCCAGAGCAAAGAGGCAGCTGCAGTCCATGTTGATGATGAATTTAGAGTCTCGACCGATCATATTTGAAGACATTGGCCGACAGGTGCTTTCATCGGGACATAGAAAACAACCTCTCTACTTTTATGATGCTATTGGTAGGTTTAGTCATATATATTTGCAGCTGTGTTGATGTTGTCATCATCACCAAGAGATGTACTATTGTGATGCGAGCTATTGATATAGGCAGATAAATCAATATCTTTAGTTGGATCAAAAGCCATGAAATAGATAGTTTCTGAGCATCAGTGTTGACCATACTGTTATCTTGATGGATGATAGGAGTAACCACCATAACATGTACAATCGAGTTGAAATTTATATTTTTATGTGTAGCATCACCGATGAGGGTCACTAATAATTCAACTCTAGATAACAGTACTGCTATTGATATGCTGTTAGACTCTACCTTCATTGCAAGTTTGAACAAAATGTTTTTCTGTATTTTCCAATATTTCTGTCGAGTGTAATCTTTTGACATGATTTTCACTCCTATCATGTTTGTATTCACTTTTGTTACATTACATCCAATTATTGGTTGCGCCTCAAGTATTCTTCCTTGATATCTTGCTGCCTTGATTTTGATAGCTTTAAAGATGGACTTGGACACAAATATTCAGCAGATTTTATCAGAAAGTATTTGGTATTTTTCTATTTGCAATTATTTTTCATGCTTGAGGTGACCTGACTGCCAGAGACAAGGAGACAAAACTTGATCGCAGTTCAAACGCTCAGAAGAAAGCGATGTCGCAAAATGACTTTACTAGTTCCTATAGTTGATATCATCTATCGCGTTCAAGTTGCAGTGTTACGCGTCTCTACTCTGTCAGCATTTTTACAACTATTGAGGCTATAATCACACTTTCGCTTGTTTTGAGTGTTTTAAAGCTGATGAAGTTTTGTCAATGTTAATCTTGAAACATCGTCTCGGGCAGATCACCTCAAACATCGAAAACAATCGCAAATGATAGAAAAACACTGATAAACTTCCTGATAAAATCAACTAAAATTTTGTGAAAATTAATTTTTAAGGGTGCAAGTCACTGAATCCAAAATAAATAATGATAAAAATGTATTAAACAAAAATAAAAGTAATAAAATGAACAGATAATGAACGACCTTGACATTATGATCATCTATTTATTTGTGATCCTGTTTGTAGAGAGAATTACTGAATCAGATGTGAGGAATGTCGCCACCAAGCTGTTTAATTCTCCAGTATCCGTTTCTGCTTTGGGAACGCTAAACATGCTCCCTGATTCACATGTTATTAAGAGTATGATGAACTTGGACAAGCCTAGTCTAGCCAGTAGGCTGCTTTATAACCGAAGATAGCGGGTTGTGTATCCTGACTTCCTCACTTGAAATGGAATATATGCATTATTGTGTTTGATGCTGAATCTTGCATACTGAAGATCTTGTTTAGAGAAACAAACCATATGTTAATACAATTACAACTTTTGAAACGAACAATATGTTGATACAATTACAACGTTTGAAACGAACAATATGTTAATACAATTGCAGCTTTTAAAACAAACAATATATTAATACAAATAACAACTTTTGAAACGAACAATATGTTAATACAATTGCAGTTTTTTAAAACAAACAATATGTTAATACAATTACGACTTTTGAAACGAACAATATGTTAAAACAATTGCAGCTATTAAAACCAACAATATATTAATACAATTACAACTTTTGAAATGAACAATATGTTAATACAATTGCAGCTTTTAAAACAAACAATATGTTAATACAATTACAACTTTTGAAACGAACAATATGTTAATACAATTGCAGCTTTTGAAACAAACAATATGATAATACAATTATGACTTTTTAAAAAGTTCTCTAAGTCATTATTGTACAGATCATAGGTAGCCACAGACGTTAATCCGTTCACATATTAACCTTATCAACTCCTTGTTGAGCAGATCTCAGTCTGCCCAAACCCCAACTATGCATCTCAAAACAGTACTGCTGCTATTGCATTACCAGTGCCATTGCTATGGCATTGATCAAGCCAATTATATTATCAATTCTATTTTTAATAGAATATACTAAAATACGTTGTGTTAATTTATCAATGATATAGAGTTAAATATGGATAAATCACTGCCTCTATAAAATTCAAAGATTATTCCCTTATCGTCAGATGGCACCGACAACTCGCAATATGTTGCTCATTTACAACAGCCATCGTATTTTAGATAGTACATAGTTTTAGTTGTCTTCCCTTGCGCTTGTCAACGTTGCGATTGCATTTCTGAGATTTTGCTTTGCGATGATGGGGGCGGGTCCAATGAAGCAGTGAAATTTATTTACTGCGAGGCCAGTTCATTTCCTGTCCGTCGCTGAGGTTGGAACATACCAAAGTTAACCTTTCATAATTTTGTAAATAAAGTAATTCAATTTTTCGTTTTTCATGGCTCGTCAGCAAAATAAAGATGTGAACCAAAAGCATCAAGCTATTTTATCAAAACTTTTAAAGGATGACGACAACAAATACTGTGTAGACTGCGATGCTAAAGGTAGTAAAAAGTACCTGCATTACGGCAGTTAGTGGAATGACTGCTAGTGGCGTTTTTGTTTAAAAACTTTTAGAGCTATTTTGGCAAAATACAGTCATTATATGCGCGTTTTGTGTAGAAAAACTTTTTATTCTATATGCTCTTAGCTGTCGTTTTTGGTTCATTCTACCCATAGTAGATGTTTTATTTGATGATTAGGTCCACGTTGGGCATCTTGGAATATTGGAGTTTTTCTGTGCATACGATGTGCAGGAATTCATCGAAACTTGGGTGTACACATATCAAAAGTCAAGTCTATCAATCTAGATTCATGGACGCCAGAACAAATTGCGGTAAGTTTTTTATTTTGCTTGTCTTCAGTAAAAGATGATTAAAAGTCTTAACATTGAATTTACATACAAGTTTATCACATTTGGGTTTTATGAATCGATAAAAAAGGGTTTTGTGTACCACTATTACGCAAATATGTAATTAAATGTAGACCTATATCACGTTAATTTTTCCCACATTTTCGTATTTTTACTCTGTCATGGCAGTGGTTTCCATAGGGCTAATGGTTGTTTTTTGGTTGTATTTAATATGCCAAACTTTAAGTGTGTCAATGCTTGTAACTGAAAGTTTTCAATTGTGTACCATGATGGTTTGGAAATATAGTTGGCATGAGGTTATTCATACAAACTTAAAGTTGTATAAAAAAATACTTAGGCCTAATGGCCTAACCATTGTACGTCTTTGTGTTAGCTGTAACCTTTTCCCAATCGATGATATATTTTGAAATAGATAACTATTAAAATATATTTGTAATGGTGAATTGTTACATTTAAAAAACTTTTTATTGGTAATGTATACTATATGTTAATGAGGACATAGTTAAATATCTGCATAAAGACAAGGACTGGTTTTGTGGCAGATGGGGTGATGTTTGTTGTTAATTGCTGCTCAGTTTTATATTGCTATTTTTGTCGCTTCGGGATGTGTAATCATCTCTCTCAGCTGTGTTGCAGCTGCAACAGAACCTTGAATTTTGTTAAAATCCATTCCCGTCAACTTGTATGCTGCCTATTTGATGCCAAAGTGTAACAGTTGCCATCAAAGCATACAGGTGTTCAAGTTTAAAGAGCAAAAAAAATGTTTAAAAGATCAGGTGTAACCATTGGACACATTAAAAAAATTTTTAAGGTGATAAATTTTGATAGTTCTTATCAAAGCTGAATTCCGTAGAGCATAGCTTATCTCATTCTTTATTCTGTTAAGGATACAATGTCCTCTTTTGATTATTTTCCATGTTACATTCTGTAAGAATCTCGAATGTATTCATAAATTCAAAGTAAATCTTAGCTTCGCAGAGATGAACGCCTTATGAGAGGACATAGCATTTTAAATGAAATATTGCTGTACTGTAGGTCGTTAACCAATTAAGCAGGTTATTGTCTGTCACCAATCACCTGTGATTGTAGAGTGTGGAAGACATGGGCAACAGCAGGGCTCGAGCTGTTTATGAAGCCAACTTGCCTGACAATTACAAAAGGCCGTCTACTTCAGACTCTGCAATGGAACAGTTTATTAGAGCTAAATATGAGCATAGGAAGTACATAGCCAAGGAATGGGTTCCTTCTAAACCTCGGTCAGTGCCGGTGAGTAAAGATTTTAGTGCTTCCAAGGCTAATTTTGTCTAATTGATTGCTTTATGTTCAGTATTATTCTCTAAAAGCAAGAAAAAAGTATGCTAGCGTATATATACAAGCGGGTCCTGTAATCCTAGACAGTATCAACAACTTCCTATAGCCTTTGAAAGTAATTGAAATACATTGATTCCTGTTGAACCGAATATCATATTGACGCTCCAAGCTTGTAGCACTCAAGGAAGAAAACAGAAACAAATAGATTAAAACGTGTTTTTTTTCACTCTTTCACAGAAGTCATACTCTAGAGATAACTGAAGAAACATAATGATTGCAGTACTCGAAGTCTGATAGAGTTTGTATATTTTTATGAATAGAAAAACAAATAGTTTGAGCGTGAAGTTCTTGCTGCTGAGAAGCTTTCTAGCTTTGCCTATTGTTGATCCTTCGTTACAAAGTATTTTATCCAGCGGCTCATTAGACACTAGTGTTCTGTCAGCAACCATTTCTCATTTCTTTGGTCGATTACAAGTCCACTCAATATTTTGACGATATCTCAATAACTAATAGGCCAATCGATTTGAAGCTTCGAAATTAGACTCAAAAGTATTCCGCACAACAATTTCATAATCCTATGTAAACCGAACCGTATTCGAGTCGAGTTTACAACTCCCTGTATTATTTCGGGCCCGGGTTTTACAGTTTTAAGGGCACCTTCAGACTGTGCTGCATTCTATAGCAAAGATCAGATAACTTATTGCAAAGTTTATATCTGGTCCGAATCGTTTCTTCATAATTGTTTGTTCAAGTTGGAGACCATGCAAAATCTTTTAATAGCTTACTCCGTTGTTCATTACGAAACTTTACCGTGGAACCAATTGCACCTCCATCATCGTAACCGCATTCCATTATTCAGCTCTAGTACAGCTAGTCTGGTAAATCTTCCTGGCTGTTTTACTTTTATTGATTTTTCATTCGAAAACATCTGCATTATTTGTCCATCTTTAATTTCTTCTATTTTACCTATAAGCAAATAACATCTTTGTATTATTTTATCATCTCCTCCAGAATTTTAAAGATATTTTTTTGTATTTTGCTAGTGATCATACACCAACTACCTACCTCGACTAACTTCACGATCGATCAAGCCGTCAGTTTCCAATCACTGAGTGTTTGTGGAGAGGCAGTGTGTTGGAGATTAGGTTAATAAGTTTATGTAAATGAGTGAGTGCGTAGAAGAACTTGGATGTTTGACAGATTTTTGCTTCACTCGATGTTCCGGATTTACGATAGAGATTTTTAGCTCTAGATATTCTCTCATATCGGGAGACAGAGACATCATACAAGAAATATTAAAAAATTTAATCTGTAGTTAAAGTTTATTCTGCCAGAATAGACTGAGCTCCATAAATCATCCTTGACACTAAAACTGTTATGTCATCAATGATTGTCTAGAGGCCAACCAATATATGGTTATACAACTTTGTTGCATTGGTTTATTGCTCACTCTTGACCGACTCCGTGACTTCATTGAAACTGAGAGTAAGAGTTTCATAGCTTCTCCGCACTGTTCTACATTTTCAGATAAAAAGTGCTTAATGAATGCCATTTTATGTATCTTTGAGGTCTTTGTATCTATCCGGATGATTTTGCATAATTTTCTCATGCCAACCGGCTGGGACTGCACTTATATTTTCCACCATTCTTATTTGTTGATCAGACAGTAGTCAGATGAAGTCAAACAATGGCAAGCTTAGAAGGTATTGGTTATGTACTGCTGCTGTTGTCGCAAAATTCTTTGTTTTGCGTAGTTGATCTCGTAGATCTCTTTACCGCCTATTTGTAAGATAGTTTGCTTAGCGGATAGTTTCCTCGCTGTATTTGTGGTTTCTACTGAGATATATGATGGTAATAGGTTTTTTCGAGAACATTTTCCATTCATCTTCGATTATTTAAGTTGATACCTTAGCTGGGATCCTTGTCAGTGTTTTGTCTATTGATTTAGTTACGATCCACACGAGTGTCCTGTCTCGTGCCAGTTATGTAGAACTAGAGCAATCAGCCATATGAGCTCTGTCTTACATAAAATATGAGAGTGAGACCACTCTTCTCGACATGACTTATTTGGTTCATTGAATGAAGAATTGTCTCCCTGCACGGTTCACTCTATGGCATAGTTTTCCGTAGATTGAGCTAATAAAAACGTGACAATCCCGTACAGGCAAGCTATATTCCCTTTTGCTTCTATTTCATTAAAATACTATTACTAGTAGTTAATCCTTACTTAAGATGGTCTCTGAACTCGAAGTGATTGACATATGCTCCGTCACATAGCGATGTTTATCTTTAGTTTGCCAAAGGTATTAAAACGTATCTCCTTTCAAGGCACCTTTGGAATGCCTGGATGTATGCCAGCCCAACTCAGCCGGTTATCTGGTTGATAAGCTATCTACTTTCTTCTCGGAGGTAGAATAGTAGAGCTGTCAGCTATTAATTTATCTATTTCGTACTGTAAGACACCAATGGCTTACGCGTAAGAAACTAAGAAACGCTTGCATCACTTCGTGCTAGTTTGTCATCAACAACATTGCATCTAGTGCAGTGTATAGTGGTATGAAACACATATCGTCTCTGGCATTGATAAACACATTTGTGAATGATTACTGTTAAATTGAATACTTGACTGTATCGATATCCACACTTCTGAGATCCATTTTCTGACATTATTTCTCTATTTTATCTGTATTTTAATACGTTTTAGTAACAAGTAGGCCTACTAAAATACAAAGTATTAAAAGAATTCAAATGATTACATGTCTATCTTTTTTCACATATCTTATTAAAAGTGGCACTAGCTGTTGTCTGGACATCTCTTTTTCTGCTAAAAATTAATTTGTTTAGTTCTTAAACTTTTTTCATGTTAAGCGATAATCCTTCTTGCTGTACAAATTTTATAAACTCACATCGCATGGGTCTTTCTCATGAGCTCCTCATGTCATGCTGGTTGTGGATGTACTGGGCAGCCTTACTTTTGTTGAATATTTGCTTCACTCCTTAAAGAATAGAGAAAGCATAATATTATTATGCTTTATTAGTTATCTTGAGGTGTTGATTGATGTTCTAAAAAAAGAATCAAGGAGATTGACCCACTAGAAGCTGAGATATAGCCAGCCAAACACAGGTCTACCTAATAACGAATCAGAGGAAAACCCTTCGAAAATCCCGAGAACTGTGACGTATGAAATCGACTTATTGGTAATGTGCCGGAGTTGCGCACCCTTACCGCCGTTACGTATAATGATTGTTTTAGGCTACGAGATGTGAAACACTTCTCGCGATAGTAAAGAATTTACAGGCTAGCTCTGATTTCTCATGAAAATCAAGCAAACATTGTGTGGTAAAGGCATTTGCCCACAACCCCGCGCCATGATTTTTCAAAACAGAAGAGCAGATTTTGACTATTGTGCTTCAAATTTTAACTCGATCTCCACGGATATGCTCCGAAGATCCTCTGTTCAACGAACGGCGCGTGTATAGTCTATATGCGACATCCGCGATTTGCAGTTTGTTTAGAATAAGAAATGGGAATGTGAATTTTTGTTCATTCATCATTTTTCTACTGTGTAGGCTACCTACTGCAGCATTCAGTTGATTTTCATGATTATCGTCACTATTAACAGACTGTAAGTTCACTACAGCCATAATTTTAAAAAAGAATAACTTGACCGTGCTGCTCTTGCTGTAAGAAAAGAAAACGTTACTTTTGATTTGATTTTTCTATTTATCTATTATCTTATCTATGATTATTTTTTATGATTAATATAATAATCATAATGCATATTATACAAAGTAATAATATAACTGCCTCTAGAATAAATGATGTAACTAATATAATTTGTAGAAAATTCCAAATGATAACCGAGATTGATGATTGATTTAATTGATTTAATTGATTCCATTTATTAGCTATAGTTAAAAAAATCTGAACAGCGCTAATGATGAGTCTGAAAAGGGAAGCTAAGTGGGAGAACAACAAAACTGAGCTGAACTAGCAAGATAGCAAAATGTTGCGAAATAATAGATGCGTGTAATTATTTTATGCTAAAACTAATCTACACATCAGAGGGACTGGTTCGGAATTCTCAGAGCAATGATTGTTAGGCCCAATTTGATTGTTCTATACTTCCAGATCTAACCGATTAAAACGCCGTGATTGTTATAGGAGAGCGCATTAGTTGACTTAATTGACCTATGGCACACAAGTCGATTTCATACGTCATATATTGATGATTACCAAAACACTTATTTTTTTGGTAGACCTTTGTTTGGCTGGTTATATCTCAGCTTCTGGTTGGTCAATCTCCTTGATTCTTTTTTAGAACATCAGTCAACACCTCAAGATGAATAATAAAGCATAGTAATATTATGCTTTCGCTATTCTTTAAACAGAATCAGAAGGAGCGGTTTATTGTCAAAGGTGGAAATTGACAAAAGAATAGGTGTATCACTATTTCGCTTGCTTTTAAATACAACGGAACCTCAGTTTTCGAATATCTTGGATGTCAAACAATTCACTGTTTGAACAAGAAATTCTAAATTATTTTGTTTTCGATGCCAAAAAATCTTTTTTAAACTCAAAATATTGACGGTATTTTGTGTTAGGCATAGTGAATTATTGTATTTTTTATTTTCTATGATTATGAAACACTCTAGCTATTTTAAAATTTTATATTTCGCACACAACATTAAGGATGCCAGATTGGAGTATGAGTTAGGTACAGCAATGCGTTCCTCAATCTAGCCTTTGCTATTAACAGAGTATTCATGAGAAATTCAGTTCGCCCCGTCTATCACATGCCTTTTCAGTATACGATATATAGTGTGAAATAATATAAGAACGCCTAAAAGAGGTCATTTTTTCTAGTTTTGTAATGGGTTTGTATTATTTGTAATGGGAAAATGGTTTTAAAATTTCAAACCATTCATTTTTTTCCAGCCTTGTAACAGATTGTTGTCAGAAACTGACGACAAACCGTATCATAAAATGTGTGAAATGATATTACGTAGCAGTTTCATTGCTGTTTGCTACCCTGCCTAGATAGTCATGTATACTATTTGACCATCAAGTTGTCTCTGTATATTACACAGGCACACTACTACGATACGGAAGAGCCAAAAAAGGAGAGTCGGAAACCAGTTAAAACAGTGCTCACCATTCCTGGGGTTAGTACATATTGACGTGGATGGACGACTCCACTGGCTAGCTTCTTCTTTAGCCATTCAGTTAGTTATCTTGCACTGCTTGCTATGTCAAAAGTTTTTTTAGAAAGCTCCTTTCGATGCACCGGTAGGTGTTCTTGATGAAGTGCACTAGCTTGTTTCGTGAGCAATCTTAAGGGTCTTCTAGCTACATGGCCTCGCGTACTACCCATAGCTAGGGGTTAAAAGTTAGTTTCAACAGTAAATCAGATTGCTCATGCACTGTGAGCTTACTTCGTTTTTATTTCTGTTTGGTGGCAGGCTGCAGCTGGAACCAGTGCGGCTGCTGGAAATTCAGCTGTACCCAGGACCTCCGCTGCTGAGAAAAGATTGGCACCTCCTGTTAAAGCTGCGGAATCACCCTCTCTCATGGTTGACTTGGCCACCCCTGTAACTCAAGGTATCAGAAATGTCCAGAACTTTGGCTTATTTGCAAGCTCGCTAGGCCTGCTGGGCACTTATTCCACCTTTCTCACATCCAGGTTTATTCAATGGCAGCTTCTTCTTTTTCAGCAACTAGTGCCAAGCCACAGACCTCCACAGATTTACTCAATGACCTCTTCAGCAGTTCGGATCCAGCTCCTACCGCAGCGACCACAGGAAGTACCGATCTATTTGGAATGACCACAAATGCAACCCCAGCTCAAAGCGGTGGTGATGCCTCGGAGGATCTGTTTAAGGTAAGAATTTGCCTAAGGCTGGTTCATGTCGTATGTCGGGGTTGTCCCCTCGGTTATTATTCATCGACTATGTTCACCATATATTTATCCCATTGCCGAGGAAATGCGGAAATGTCAGGAGAAATTGGAGCTGTCAAACTTTCAAGGTATTTCAACATTCATCCGTGACAGTCTGACAGTTCCCTTTATCACAGTTGCTGCGGGACAGAGTTGGAAAAATTATGGTTTTTATGAAAAAAATGAAAAAACCAGGTTTTTTGGTTTAAACCGGTTTTTTATGGTTTTTATAATTTGACTAAGGTTTTTGCAATTCTAAGTCTAATTAACATCACTTTCTATAGCTGCATGATTGAGTATTGAACATACATATGTAGAATCATCTGTTACAAATGGTACTGCGGGAGTTGTTATGGGAAAAAAGAGAGAAAACATGGAAATTTCAGAATGAAGCTAATCAAATATGATGGATGAAATACAGAGCAGAAATTCTATCACATAAATTGAATATATTACATACAGCTCAATGTATAAGTAGGAATTTTAATTCAAGTGATTAGTAGTGTGGTAGTGAAGAGCGTAGCATAATGCAGATGCATTGCTAGTGTTTGGAGCAGTGGCAGATGACTCAACTTCTATCACCTGAATACTAGCATCACTGTCTAAATTGGTGTTGTCAGCTTGACATTTTGCTAAGTGAGCTTTATGCCTATCTGCCGGAACTTGCGTTATGACAGCACACCTATTACATTTTGCCTTAAAACCTTTGCCTTTTGCAGTTTGAGTGAAAAACTGCCCAATGGGATTCTGTTTGTGAGGCATGTTGGAAATTTGAGGCACAACTTTAACTTTTCTAAACACAAGAACTTGATAAACTGCATTCTAACAATCCAACTACTTTGGCTTGTGCCGAATAAATGAAATATTAGTTTGCAAACTTAAAGCTTTTGCCCAAAAAGATTTTATTGTTTTAATTTCTAATTATAAGCAATCCTTTTTCACTGGCCAGACTTGCGAAAGTATTCATTCATTATTAGAGACGATGATTGGATTAGTATATTTCACATGGTTTTTATATTTCATCAGTAAAGAGATCATCATATCACTTGATAAAAGCAATTGAAAATGAAATTCACTAATTCATTGTTGTGCTTGCTAGGATTTCATGTAGTTTCAACTTGAGCTCTGCCATCAATTTACTACTGTGTCCTAAATAAACTTCCACAGCTGATAATTACATATAATTGCATTTCTACAGCACATGAACCACTAGGAGCTTAAAATATTATGTTTTTCACAAAAAATAATGAAAAAACCATAAAAACCAGTTTTTTTTCGGGCTGGTTAAACCGAGTTTAAACCACTCGGTTTAAACCATCGGTTTAAACCAAGCCAACCCTGCTAGTATATATAACAGAAATACTTTTATCCGTCTTCAAGAGATGAATGATATGTTAAGGCTAACTATGGGACTCTTGTTATTCAAATCAAATTTGAAAATTTGTACTGACTTGACACTTTACATTCTATGAAATTTCGTAATATGAAACAAAAACTTTACATAAATCCTTCATGTTGAGTGGAATTTACATTATAGGAGGTTCATGTTATAGGAGCTTCTGCCTGTACCTGATTATTTTAACACTTAGTCCTAGTTTCACTGATTGACACTGTTTAGACCACTTTATCCGGTCATATCTTTTGTTCTGCTATAGCTACAGCCGGTGTTTTAAATAGGTAATAAGACAATTCCAAATTATAAATAAAAAGCATTAAGAAGAGAATTGGAGGCCGAATTGGCCAACTAATAAATGTATTTCTGCTTTGACAGGTGGGAGAAGGGAAGAGCTCTTCGGCAAAAGACTCGATCATGGCACTTTTTGGTAACTCCGCCCCTCAGCAGAACATGATGCCAGCTGGTTATAACATGGCACCAGGTAAGCCAATCATTATTCCCTGTCGCTCCTTTTTTCCTTTTGATTCTCCTTTGCGTGGTATTCGGTTGACCCAAACAACAACCTCCGGAGTTTTCTTTTCAAATGAGTAAAGGAATTTCCGAATTAAAGAATATCATGGTTTTATATTACATGCTGACTTTAATAAAGCATTCATACTTATTATTGTAAGATCTGCATGGCTTGTACATGAATAATATGGATTTATCTTTTAAAAAATCTCACGATTTGCCTGCTTGTTTTTAAGGTGCATACTCGCAAGCTGGACAGACGATGGTGCCAGGTGCACTAACTCAGGCCACTCCAAACATGATTTCAGGTTCATATCAGTATTCACACCAGCCACAGATGGGAGGTAAGACAACACGCATTAGAAGTTATCATATCTAGTTTTGAAAGCCTTGACTGCATTATTTGCACTTTGTTTTGGTATCCTGTTCTGAGAGCCAGGCCTGTATTCACTGGTTGCAAGTTGGGGCGGCTAATGTTAGGCGACTAGTTATGAACACCTAGGGGTGTGGAGGGGGGTGTAAGCCCCCCGACAGGTTTCTCTCATGTAGGGCCTCAGCCGAGCCTCTCGTGTGAAGTTTTAAAGACTTTTATCGGAAAGTATCAACATTTTTCTATTTTTTGAGATTTGTTTTGTTTTATGTGATGTGACCGACGAGACGTTTTTAAATTAAAATAGGCAAAACTTGACCGCAGTTGAAATGCTCAGAAAAAAGACATCTTTTTCTTTTGAGCGTTTTAACAAAGATCAATTTTGCCGATTTTATTTTAAGTTCATTCGGAGGTTTTTACGCTTTCGATGGGACATTGCCAAGCGGGTGTTTGGTAAAACTTGATCTTTTGCAAACCTTTATAAAAGTCGTTAACAAGAATATTTTGCTGCTGATGATGATAATAATGACGCCTAAGAACTACTAAAAGTTGATGTTTGTCTCTTTGGCTTGGAATGAAGTGATATTCTACAGCGATAAAAACCGTGTCCATGGCCGTTGGGCAAATAACTTTTCGAATAAATGATGTTGAGGTCGAGTTATCTGAAGCAATTTATCATTGCATTGGAACTGACCATACAAATCCGTTCGAGTTAACCTTGTGTTTGAGATGAAATGTTACATTTGATCCGAGGGTGAGTTATCCGAGTTGGACTGTACTTAGCCGTGAAAAATTCCCAAAAAGTTGGGGCGGCTCAGCCGGCCAGCCGCCCCAGAGAATACGGGCCTGTTGAGAGTCCTGTTTATAGGATAACCATATGTGAACTTGGATCAGCAGTGGCTCAGCGGTTTTGGTGCTGACTTATGATCAATAGGTCAAAGGTTTGAGTTACAAAAAAGGTTGGAGTCACAAAAAGACCATTGATGGTGTTAGGAAGGGCGTCCCACTACAATTGCTTCTATGTCAAATCTGGTTGGGCCATCGCCGATCAAACCAGTTACCATATCTGCGCTTCAGCATGGATGAGGAGGGTGGCTCTGCAGAATAAAATCGAATAACTCTTATAATTAAATATTTTTGCAAGAAATTAAAAATGACTTGGCAGTACTGCGATATTGGGCACAGCCGTAGTATCATCAACAAATTCTTTAGAAAAATAATAACAGTAACATATTGCCCAACATTGGTCACTATATACTTCGATCTTGTAAATTCAAATGATTTTATAATTAAATCTTATAATAATTTATAAAATCGAATAATTATTCTCATAATCAAATATTGTAATAATCTTATAAGAATCGTTAGAAAAATACCATCGTCATTTCCTTTACTTTCACTGCTGTGGACATCAATTGGAATACCAAAGTACTCATTATAAGTGTCCAAAATGTCAGAGTTATCTTTAAAATCGGCAAAAAAGAAACGATTACTTTTCAGTACTTCTACATTAATTACAGAAACCTTCGGCATTTGAACAATGCCATAGACTGGTGAAATGTACACGTTTTTCTCGTAAAATGCACACAGCTTTATGGTTCTACTATCTATCGCACGGCGTTATGGGAGTTTTGTTGGCCGATCCTAATTTTGATTAAAAAAGGCTTGTCAGGTTTTAATGGCGATTTTAGGCCAAACTAATCTGCCTAGTTATGTATTATCCGATCAGATGGGTAAATTTTAGGATAGTGTCTACACTTTTCAAAGACTTGGTAACATATTTAAATAGGTTTATATGTGTTTTGTATCGTTATTATACGTGAACGACTCCACACAAAAATGGTTAAATTTTTTGATGAGATTTCGGTACAAGGGTTTGGATACAGCCATTGATGAATAATTTTCGGGAGTTGTGTGCGCATATGCATTCATCATAAAGCTCCCAAACACGAGCTTCGCTCCTGTTTGGTCATGGAACTAGTGTTCAAACCATAGACATATTTAGACTAGTGTTCATACCACAGCTATACATGAACTCGTGAAGCAGCATCTCTCACAGTGAGTTTGAATTTCTCACTTATTACTAAATGTTTTTAAACTAGTCCAACTAGAGATCCATAAACAAGGTTTATAAGGTGAACGAGCATCTAATAATTACTAGTAACTGATATTATCTGTCCGTATGCCACTTAACTCCCTTATACAGTTTCAACGTCCACTGTTCCAGGATATTCTATGGCCAGCCAACAACCAAACATGATGATGTCATCTCAGATGCCAACTTATCAGCAACCAGGTAGAATGGGCATGATGCAGCAGCCTATGATGGGGCAGTCGCAGCCTATGGCTAGTAGGATGCAGCCCGGAGCTGTATCTAACCCCCAATTGCAGCAGCAACTGTATGCGCAGCAGGTAAGAAACCTAATGTAGTTTATGAGGTTATAGCTTAATTACCATAATGCATTTAGCACGACGCCTCTGAATTAACTTTGAAGTTGTTTTCTCCTACAAATGTATTTGGTTGTGGGTGGGCAACTCATATTATACTCGTTTTAGGAAAGCTTTTATAAATATGTATATTACCAATATGATATGGCATCAAAGCTTTTCTACAAGGAATATAATATATGTTTATGTGTGAGAGAAGGAATGAGAGAGCCCACTTTAGAAGCTCGTATTCTGCAGTGGTTGCCATTTTCCGATGTATATCTGTGAATGGCATATAAAACTAGTGGTTGTTCTGTGGATTGCAATGACCGTTCATATCCTATTCTCAAGATTACTAACAGTTGTGTTACACGCTCGATATTAAGTAACTTGCATTCGTTATTTTGCTGAGCACATGCTTTATGCAGTTTTCCAGATGCAAACTAGTTGGTTCACTGAGCAATATAATATATGTAGTTGCCAAAAGTATGTGGGCTATCATCTTTTCAATTATATCGTCCTGAAACATGTAGTTTATATGTATGACTGTGTTAAAGGAGTTTTGGTGTTGGTTTCAGATGCAAGCTCAGATGGCAAACATGAGTTTGAATAAACAACATATGAACGGAATGGCAAAACAAGGTACAGCTGTAAACGGTAACAGTATGTGGGGAAACACAGCGGTGCAGAGTAATGGACAGACATTGAATGGAGCCCTCTGGAACTGATAACCTTTTTTGTGCTCTTCATTATAATATATATTTCTGGTTGTATAAGAACATGCAAGACCTCTGATCACATCCTTGGTGTATATGTTGTGCGCAATATGAACTGCCTTTTATTTTCCGACTCACCTGTGTGTGGACCCACGATGTATCTGGAATACATAGCTCAGATCTCGGAGTCGTCACCTTATAAACTGAATAGTCGGTGACTAGAATGGGTAAAATTTTTGAGAGTTGTCCAACACTCTTTTAGTTACTGTAATTTCTTTTAATTTTCAAACAGACCGATTCTTTATTTTCAATTTCCAATGGTATAAGAGGATAAAATAGGAGTATATTTGTGAAACTCATATTTTTATAATGCTCACAAGTTAGTTGATGATTTGTTTGCAGCTGCATGGTCATTGTTTGTAAGGATAACAAAATATTTATTTAATCAAAGTGCATACTATAACTTACTGTTGTAAATTTCATAGCTACTACGCCTCATGCTTAGATAAACCATAAGTTTGTATGACTTTATAGCATGACTTTTGTGACTGTAAAGTCCGAAGCAAGTGTTCATACTAATAGCTATAGGAAGCAAATGTCTCAACATGTTTGTGAACCATCACTTGAATAAAAAAAGATATTTGACACAATTAAAATACATTTATTCATTAACTAATTGGATATGTTAAATGCACACACAGTGGATTTATGAAAGTTGTGATGATCTAGCACATTAATATTATACTGGCTGAGCAAATGGTTCACTAGACTATCGAGTGGAAATTATGACAGTACCTTACAGGTATGTGATACCAACATGACCTCTCTATGTAACATTTGTTTACTTTCTTTGATGCTTGGCTTCAGTAATCCGATAGATTACACATTACACCGAAATAAATCACTATTACATACAGAAATAAGATAAATATTACATATTACAAAATTACTACTAGACATCAACAAGATTTCTCATGGGCGCATGATTAAGATCTGGGTCAAGGACAATGAGTAATGGGATCACACAAGCAGACTTCGAGTTGCCTTATCCTTCATTGATATGAATTGGTGATCCAATCCAGTGGTGACAATGGGCGTAGCAGCATATGATACAGAACCCAGGGTAGAAAGAGTGAAATGCAAATTAAAAACAAAGGTTAAAGGTCAAATACAAATACCTAAGATACAAGGTCAATCAGATACTAGAGAACACAGTAGTTAGAGAAGGGATAGTAAGGCTGAACTAGCTACTATTCGTGCCGAACATGTCAAAAAAACGCATGCCATGAATGGATCTCAGGTTTATTATATTAGTCGGAGGCTTCTGGTGTCGCCTTAATAATTCCAGCATCCTTCGCCATTCGGTAAAATATTCCATCTTCCTGAGTCAGAAGGTTATCAGGGGTGTCAAACTCCGCAACCTTCCCCTTGTCAAGCACCAATATTCTAGAAAAAAATTGTGGAAACAAATAAGTCATTGGTAAAAGTGAACAATTTGTAAAACGCAGCTGCCTGATAATGAGCAGAGCAATTAACAAAGCCATACATAGATTAAAGCCATATTTTGATATATGTAATAAATGCGCACCTCCAAAGCAAAATGGTTTAAAATTTAGCATTTCGTAATTTGATTGTCCTATGCAAGCAACCTAGAAGGCCACTAATTTACTAGTGAATGAAAATGAAATCTTATTTAAGCGTAGTGGCATTTGATCTGATAAACAAGTGGAAACAATTTTGCGTCTGTTTTTGAGATAATTTATCCGTTTTAGCCGGAGGTGTTAACAAGAGTTGAGGGGGAGTTGAGTACGTCGTCGAAATGAAGGGATTCCAAACAACGGCGTTTCCGTGATGGCTGCAATTAACTGTCCGTTCATGAATCTAAACTCACAATGATTCTTAAGCTCTACAACCGCAGTCTCTATCCTGCAAACATGATTCAATTTTTCACTCCATAGAGCCACTGGTATCACAAACAAAATATATGGCTCAACTTCACAGCAAAGAATGTCCAACTTTTCCGTGATTCTTTTGAAGGACTAGATAGAAACTGAAATAACGCCAAAACCATCAACTGCAAAATAGTATTATCAGTAGAAGCTTGCGAGTGCCAAGCTATGCCCACCTGTCACTGTCCATTATCGTGTTCAGCCTGTGAGCAATGGTTAGTATTGTGCAGTCAGCAAAAGCAGTTCGAATCGTCTTCTGTATAAGATCATCGGTCTCCAAGTCGACGGCAGCAGTAGCCTCATCAAGAACTAGGATTTTGGTCTTCCTTAATAAAGATCTGGCTAGACAGATCAACTGCCTCTGCCCCACACTACAAAGAAAATCTGAACTGCTTTATCACATGAGTGGGCATATGGAAATGATAGCAGTAAATTTTCTTAATGATAGTGTGGCAAACGAATAGATTCGTAGTGTGTAAAATGTTGGGAGTACAGTAATGATAAATTTGTGTGCCGAAAAGGGTGTGTAACGCGCAGCCAGAGCAACACAGTGGTAAACTGTGTAATGCCTACAAGTAGAATATATATACTCGGGTAAGACTTTTCAAAAGTGCTAGAGTGAAAAATATTCCTCCTCAACTTGGCTACTCAACGAGTGATCATCAAAACCCGGGTACAACCATGCACCGAGTGATCGTCAATATGCCAGAATTAACGGTAGACGCAAGACATAGTAATTACACTAGCGTTGACAAAAAATTTGATGAGGAATGTAGTAAAAATATATTCAGCATTAACTATACATTACATACTATTAATTATAACTCTATTTTACAACAAGCAGTTGGTTATCAGAGGCTACAGACATTAAATCTTGGCGATAATCTCAGAAGAAAATTTTTAATGATGCTTCACATAGAGGCATCATCGCTAATGAGTGATCTGCGACACAAAGAATTCTCTTTTCGCAATTTTCTTTCCATTGCGTGGCATACCTAATTAAAATGTGACTGTGAACGGAATGTCGGAACGCAATGTGACTGTGTGAATGTGAGACTGTGACTGTCTCAAAAAGCACAGAATCCAACAGCACCTGAATATGTGATACATGTGTGTCAGATGGGCCTACAAATGTCAAGACTTCTTGCAAGAGCCATCACAGTGTTTTGTTATATCTTGTGGGGTCAACAATGAACCAAATCAAGCAAGGGAACCAAACTATCAGAGTCATCCCAAAAGAGTGATGGTGAAACGTTCCCTTACTTTTATGAAGGTACTAGAATGCAAAACTATACACTGACTTATCGTCTCATAAAAAACACTTATACAAGCTGTTTGGTGTTTATTTATCAGTTTTATGTCTCACAAATTCACTTTTATCATTTCGTTTTGATCTCGGCATCACCGGTACATGGTCATAAGCACAGGTGGTCACAACTCTCACATTTTGTAGCTAGTCTACTCTGTACTAAGAGAGGAAGCTGTGCAGATGTTCCTAGCATTACGACGCTTTTGTAACAATGGTCAATAAATGACTTTATTAAGTGAAACGTTTTTTTAGGCTGAGAATATTACGAGGGTTTATTAATGAGCAATTTCTTTTCAGGGTTTCCCACCCCATGGGCGTCAATTCTAAAAAATTATAAAAAATTTTCGTTCCCCATTTTGGTCATAGTTAAAAAATAGTTGGTTTGACCTTTATGAACCCAAAAAAACTGAGGAGCAGAACATTCTCAAAATGATACGAATATCAACTAATGAATGTTTGCTTTCTTATGGTCGGGGCCGATGTGGATTTAGTGACAAAGGTGCCTGAGAGAATCAATCATAAGAATCACCACAACTCTACTCTGAAGTCAACAAAGTCTAAACCTGACCCACACCATTTATAAAATGATTTACAACCTGATCTGAAAAAATGTTTCGATGAACGATTGGAATGCTCTTCAGGAGCAGCGCACAACGTACCAGCATCTTAACACACCACTGTTATGACGTGTCGAAACCCATTTTTTAAACACCTTAACACTTGTGTTATGGTTTTGTCTCAAAACTTTTAAAGTAAGACGATTGAAATTAGTAATAGTTCTAACATTCTAGTGTTTTACTTTAAAGGTTGACTTGCAAACAAAATTCACATTACAGTTATTTGATATCAAAAGATTCACCATGTCTTACTCTGTTGTGTTGTAGATGCAAAATATGTGGGAATCTGATTACAAGCTCTTAAAAGCTAAAAACGAACAGTTAATCGCAGCCACACGAGGCTACCGTAGTTTGGATTCTCTTTCTAAAACGGCTCAAATAGGACATAGTTGTTACAAGATAGTTTCTGTTTACACTTTCATGCAACCTCAATCGTCGAAATATTTTCACAAATATACTTCACGCATTCAATAAAACCATGTCTATTGTTCTTACGCGCCTAATTTATCGTCATTGTAATGCTGTCATGTTTAGCACTGATGTCTTATAACTTACCGTAAAAATTCATTAAATTGCTTAACCCTAGCTCGAAGGAGTACATAGCATTGTCTGATAATCATGACGAGCCTGTTGGCACCGGTGATAATCGAAAAATGTTGCAGAAATTATTTGCAAAGTATTGGGTCACATGATCAGATTACAACTTGACGATTAGATCAAGCCGAAACCAAACTGTGAAGTAGCGAGCATCTATATTTGATACGGGGTCTTCGGTAAAACCGAAGTGTTTGTTATAAACTAGTGCTACGGTAAGTTTTATATTGAGCTTTTTATTGTCCTTTCAATCCACGTGCGAACATAACGTGACAAGACAATAACCAAATGTAATGACTACGTCAGAGAAATAAACAGATTCCAATCTACGGCGAATTTTCTTTTTGAGCTTTTAAGAGCTTTTAATCACATTTCCACATACTTGGCGCCTACAACACAACAGAGTAAGACATGGTGAATCTTTTGATACCAAATAGCTGTAATGTGAATTTTGTTGCAAGTCAACCTCTAAGTAATAATTTGTTTAACTCAGTCTGCTTCCTCGCCGTACATGTATATGAAAAAAAAACATTTATGCCAGCGACATTAATGTCACTCCGCCCGTGTGAGAGTGTAGAATACAGGCAGCATGAATGTCACTTCGCTGACTAAAGGGTAAAACTATAATCTTGTTATTTCATGTTTTATAGCAGCAATAAAATGGCATAACAATTTTTTTGAAGATTGTAAAAAATCAGTTAATATGAATCTCCCTTAGAGAGATAGCTTTTTAAACAGATGACAAATGCATAACAAGCTCATTAGCCATATCAGTGTAGATATCTAGCTAGCCTGAAATCCTAGGTTCTGTTACGGACCTCAAATTTTGGCCTCCCTCTCCACATTCATAGCCAAGTTTCTCGGGTTGCTTCTCCACGTACTCCTTCAAATAGGACTGTTCAAGCACCTCCCAGATTCTGTCATCAGAATAATTAGAAAAGGGGTCTAGGTTGTCCCTTACTGAGCCCGAGAAGAGTACTGGGTCCTGAAAATAAAATCAACTAGTTATGCCAACACGTGAAACAGTTTTACTAGCAAAATAGGAGTAAAAATTAAGCAAGATTTGAGTGTGATTATCAGAAAATGTTGGTTATGTTTTTAGAGAAAAGACTGATGAAAAATTATTTTAAGATGCAGCCAGTAGTACATTCTCAAGCAGCTATTCTAAGGGTAGTAATTGTAAGGCTTATTGCTGACAAAGACATCAAATGCCTTAAAGATCAAAACATGGCTCCATCATCATTTTACTTGGAATGACAAAGCTAGTAAACAGTCTATAGCTTGTTATCTGCTACAGTGATCCTCAGTGTTGCTACAGCTACAACTAATACAAGTTTTAAATATGTAATAAGACAACTCCGAATTGCAAATAAATAGTAGTGAGAAGAGGACAGTCTATCTGTTTGAGGACGAATTGGCCAACTAATAAATGCATTCATGATCTGACAGGTGAAAGAAGGGAGGAGCTCTTCAGCAAAAGACTAGATCATGGTACTTTTGGTAATAATTGTAATAATTATATTGAAAATAATATGAATAACTATTAGAATCATAGCAGAGTATGAGTGATGTATTTCTGCTCAAGTGAAGTGATCACATAATACATTTCATGTGTAGCCTCAAGCAACAGAGGTAAGAAACAATATTTTGTTGAGTGATGTTAAGTACATACTCTTGTATACAACAGTCACTAGTAAACTACTCACGGGTAAACTAGTCGCTGGTGAACTAGTCGCGGGTAAACTAGTCGCTGGTGAACTAGTCGCGGGTAAACTAGTCGCGGGTAAACTAGTCGCGGGTAAACTAGTCGCGGGTGAACTAGTCGCGGGTGAACTAGTCGCGGGTGAACTAGTCGCGGGTGAACTAGTCGCGGGTGAACTAGTCGCGGGTGAACTAGTCGCGGATGAACTAGTCGCGGGTGAACTAGTCACGGCTGAACTAGTCACGGCTGAACTAGTCACGGCTGAACTAGTGTGCAATACCGATCATCAACATTTTATCAATCAACGGGCGGAGGTACATGAGGGGACAAATGGGTGCTGACCTGTGGAAGGATAGTGATTTTATTCCTGAGTTGATGAAGGCCAATGGCGTGTATGTTGACATTATCAATATGAATAGATCCTGAGGAGGCCTCTATCAGTCGGAACAGAGCTAATGTCATTGACGACTTTCCTGCTCCAGTTCGTCCCACAATCCCAACCTATATCACAAAAAATGTGCATCCAGAACACTGCAACTGATGACCTAGATATTACCAAATACTAATGAATGATTCAATATTTATAAAGGTCAAACACAAGTAAAGAGAACTATTGTTAGCGTACAGATGAATACTGTGCCACCATGTGTGTTAATTGAAAGTAATTGAAGTCAGTTGCATTCGAAAAAATATGTAACTTTAATTGTTACAATGATATTTTAAAAAAGTCCCAATTTATTGAAGTAAAATTCCAAAATTATTTTGTTCAAGGCATATATTTCAAACATAAAAAAATCAATTTGAATGCAGAAGGTAGTTGCACCCGCAAAAACAAAATATTTTATTCCCACAAAACTTAACAAAAGTTTCGAGTTAAAACCAACAGCTAAAAAAGTGGAGTTTTCATAGAGGTATGCTGTCCAATAAGGAGCTCACCTTCTCCTGAGCCCTTATAGAAACATCAATCTCCTTGAGAACAAGGTCTAGCTCAGGTCTGTATCGTGTCGCATAACGTTTGAACTCCACAGCACCTTTTGCTGGCCAGTCCCTGCAACGTTCAACCAATCAATTTTGGACTCGTAACACTAACAACCACCAATTAAAAGCCAGTATACACAAAAAGCAAATCCCAGCAAATACTGTACTTGATGTACAATGACCTCAAGAAATCAGTCACTAAATGCAACGAGACGGTCCATAATCTCGTCTCAATGTGTTACTTTGTTACCTCGGAGGTGCGTTATGATCATTTCTCCAGGCAGCCTCCAGCGTGATCTCGCTGTACTCTTTGATTCTCTCCACGGATACTATGTTAGACTCGAGGTCACTGATGTTGCGGATCAAAAAGTTGAGACTTTGAGTTGACTAAAAATATCAAGAGTACAACTGATAACAGCTTTTTAGGGAAAGTTTCTAACTAATCTACCCAATGTATGAAGCTGCCAATACAATAAAATATTGTTGACCGCCATGGCAAACGGTACAGCTAACAAACAGCACCAGATCGACAGAACAATTATGAGCAGGCGCAGCTGAAAGCATAGAGCTACCACGCAAGACATAAGATAAGCATAAGTAGAGCCCCTATTATAATTAGAAAAAGAGTTGTAACCTACAGCGAGGGCATACGAGATGGCGAGCCCAACAAGACTGCTGTTCAAATGATCACTCAGGTATGAAACCTCGGTGGATATGACGCAGAAGATAGCTGTAAGGAATACAATGAACGCTGCCATAATCTCCAGACGTATAGCCAGCCATCTGCAAAACAAACAATACATCGCCTTTTATATCAACTGACACTTTGCTACCAGGGCATTTTGAAAGTAGTGGCAAGAAGCTCATGTTAGCAGTCGATGTATATCGATATATCTCAACCAGGTGGGCAGGGGTTGGTTAGATGGAAGGTTGTAATTGGTTTATAACCACTTGATAACATAGAAACGATTGAAAAATGTGCGTATAGTGTATAAACCAAGTATGGAAAAGCACAGTTAACCAATGACTGAAGATTAGAAAGATGATAGCACTAGATCAACCTCACTTCATACATTCATGTTACCAATATGCTACATTATGATATACTCAACACTTTATGAGTTGGTACTCACTTCATACATTCATGTTACCAATATGCTACATTATGATATACTCAACACTTTATGAGTTGGTACTCACTTCATACATTCATGTTACCAATATGCTACATTATGATATACTCAACACTTTATGAGTTGGTACTCACTCTCCTCAAGTTCACAGGATTCTAAGCTGAAAACAACTCTATGTTTCAGTTATACATGATTTCTATTGTGATGGTCATCTACCTGATATGTATTAAAATGATGATTCTATGTCAGCCGCTTTGAACTAGAAAATCGCACTAACTTACGGTGGAGATTTAAAGTTTTATAAAATGGATTCATTAAATCTCAAGTAGCAATCGGAGGAAAAAATTCAGACCTACGCTATATTTAAATACCGACGCACAGGCTAAATGTATATCATTATCAACACAAAAGTTATTTGAATGTTGTATTGGGATACAAACTAGAAATCCCAGAACACAGGCTATATCAGAAAACGGCTATATCAATACACAACCTATATCACTATCAATATGCAGCCATAAAAATATCAAAACACAGGCTATAACACTATCAACATACAGACTATATCATTGTCAACATATAGACTATATCAATGTCATAACACAGGCTACTTAAATATCGGAACACAGGCTATTTAAATATAAAAATATAGGTTATATCAACAACAAATAAGCAACTAAAGACTCATAACTCATTGCATAAGCCTTACATTCCTTTACTCCGATGAGAGTCAATGAAATGATATTGAGGACTTAAGTGCTGACCAGCTTTTTATGACATGTTCCTTAAAAATTCCTTACAACTTATAACAAGTACCCATACGGGACGCACCTGTTGGCAGCCCATCCAGCAAAGAAATAGACGATGTTTTGTTCTACCATCGTTTCAGACTGTTGCATAAACCTCTTCTCGTCATCATACGCTCTGATAGTCTGTGCTCCTGTGATAGTCTCGCTGAACTGTGTGTATATGGGAGAGCGGGTCACCGACTCCAACCTCTTCAGCTGTCTCGTAGTTGGAATGAAGAACCGCTAAGAAATGACAACGAGTCCAAGTAGAATTAACCTTTCTATTGACGAGTGATATCAGGAGCCTAGTGAAGTTCATTTCGGCCAATCAGAGCATCACTAGATCACTGATGAAAACAACAACCAATCAATGGATCAGAAAAAATAAACTGCTTCTTGAGTCTCACAAAAAATGAAAAAATATTGTCACATAACTGTTTACTCTAACTTTTGTTAATAAAACGTGTTGTCATCCTGTTAGAGGATGGATGAAGGGTGATTGTCACTTTATTTATAGAATTATCAGAAAATGCTTCGACCCATTAGAGAATCGACACTGATGCACTGTTGTACTTGAACATAAACCAGCTACAGTGCTGTACCAAGTTTATCTATTCTTAACGATGAGCTTAAAACAAAACTGTAGTAAATTTTATCAGAAAGTTTGGGTATTTTTCTATCATTTGCGATTGTTCTTTAAGTTTAAGGTGATCTGACTGACCATCTTAAACTTACACTGATCATAATGGCACATTCGCTTAAATCTTAGCATTTCATCTGCAATCAAGTATTGCCCATTTCAATCTACAAACATTCTGACAGTCAGATCAACTCAAACATCAAAAACAATCGCAAATGATAGGAAAATACCGATAGTTTCAGATAAAATCTACTAGAACTTGTGTAAGTTTATCTTTAATTCATCAACTAGTGGTAGTTGGGGTTACTAGTTGTTCCGTATATTGATTATTCCCGAAGCAGCAACAATATCAGGTAAAACTGATCGATATCGTGGAACTTCGGGTATAACGAGGGAACACTAGCAATAATTCCTCCGGTAACAATAGGGTGTCAAGTATTTTCCCATGTATTTGAATGAGAGGTTTCACCTTGTTAAAAGAGAGGACAAACCTGAATGAAGTAGTAAAGGATTCCGATAGGAATGACAACAATAAGGAATATGGGAGTGCTGTAGCAAATCACTATAACCGTTCCAATTACTGCCATGGAGTTGCTGAAGAGAGACAGAATTGTGAACCCGAGGACATTGTCTACAAAATATGGCTAAAGATGCTGGCTATTCCCAATTTAGTTAACTCATTGTTAACTCAAAGGATATCATTGCCATGGCAACATTTCAGTATGTAAATTCTAAAAATGAACAAGACGAAGAAGTATACGGTTCTATTAGACTATCGCTACCTCTACCTATTAGACTATCACTACCTCTACCTATTAGACTATCGCTACCTCTACCTATTAGACTATCGCTACTTCTACCTATTAGACTATCGCTACCTCTACCTATTAGACTATCACTACCTCTACCTATTAGACTATCACTACCTCTACCTATTAGACTATCGCTACCTCTACCTATTAGACTATCGCTACCTCTACCTATTAGACTATCGCTACCTCTACCTATTAGACTATCACTACCTCTACCTATTAGACTATCGCTACCTCTACCTACTAGACTATCACTACCTCTACCTATTAGACTATCACTACCTCTACCTATTAGACTATCGTTACCTCTACCTATTAGACTATCGTTACCTCTACCTATTAGACTATCGCTACCTCTACCTATTAGAATAATTAGACAATCACTACCTCTACCTATTAGAATATCTCCTATCACCACGGTTATACCTACACTTGCCTGTTCCTAACTTGAACGTGCCAATATAAACGTATCTTTCTAGAGTATTACTCTTTTGGTTTAGTTCCTTACATAGAACACATAATATAATAGATAATATATTTGTTTCAATCCATGTGCAATTACGTTCAAGTGTTTTTCATTCGCACATTTGGAAACCGGTCAATAACAGCGTATTCTTATGAAAGTATTCGCTATAACAGTAGTTCTGAAACACGCTGTAAATCATAGAACAACTTCGTAAATCATAGAACAACTTCGGTTCACATACATGCTAATCAGACCCCTAGTGAGACCACTCTCAAAATCTCCAAACACCCATCATTAAATCACTTGCACAGTTAAACAACGGGCTCACTTATGCATCGAGGGCTCACCTATGCATCGAGGGCTCACTTATGCATTGAGGGCTCACTTATGCATCGAGGGCTCACTTATACATCGAGGGCGCACTTATGCATCGAGGGCGCACTTATGCATCGAGGGCGCACTTATGCATCGAGGGCTCACTTATGCATCCAGGGCTCACTTATGCATCCAGGGCTCACTTATGCATCGAGGGCTCACTTATGCATCGAGGGCTCACTTATGCATCCAGGGCACATTTACACATTCAGCATTCATTTACCGTACGCATTCAGCATTCAGCATAGCCATATAGCTTCACAAAGTCCCTCAACCAAAACCGGAAACAGAAACGCTTATTTCCAAACAAACCCGATCGATATACTGATCTCTAATGGAATATTCATACCTCACTCTCGATATCTCACTTTTTAGAATTTACTTTACGTTTTTACAAAAGATTATTAGTAGCTTCCTGTAGGGAATTTTGTCCTTTCAAATTATGTGTAATACAACAATCAATTTCAGAGCGACTGCGAATGGGAGTAGTTTGTGTTGGTTAATGTTTTGGCCTCCCAATTATAACTTCTACAAAAATAGTGGGCATGGCCTGTTTGTTTGGAAACGAGCGAGCTCTCATACACGCTTCCACTTCCCTTGGTCACGGGACTTTGTGAAGCTATACGGGTCTGGAATTCAGGGCTTATTTAAGCATCCAGGGTTCATTTATGCGTCCAGCTTTCAATTACCTATCCAGGGTTCCTTTATGCATCCTGCGCTCATTTATGCATCTAGAGTTTACTTGCTAGTGAACTAGATCATTTTCCGATTCAATTGCAGAAACTGAAGCTAAAGCTAGTGCAAAATGGAATAATAGAGCCATTGAAAAAAGCAGTGAGCTCATAGGTTAAATGTTTGATTATGAAAAAGGAAAAACATTTTAAAAGAGGGTGTACCTAGCGTGTCCATGTCCTTGGAGAATCGGTTGAGAATCTGACCGAGCGGTTTGGTGTCAAAGAAGACCATCTGCGCTTTCATAACCTTGGTTAGCAATTGTCGATGTAAGACAGTAGATGCACTCACCGAACACTGGGCAAAGGCGAAGCACATTCCAAAGGTGAGAAACGCTAAAAATAGAGAAACTCGATAAACAAATCCATGAAGCCAAAATAGTAACATCATTTTAAAAACCCCACTCCTGGATGATACCATTTCTTAGTACCATGACAGGCAACTGGGACTAATATGTACTCAAATAAGGAGAAACTGTGCATGCAATACGCCCTCCAAAATACCAAAAGTGTAAAAGGCTAGCCGCACAGCAAGTGAACAAACCTTCAAAAGAGTCAGGACTCCAAGAATCGGAGCACAATCTCAATGAATATCCTCAGTAGAATGAAAACTAAGAGTTGAAATCGCCTTCACTAACAATTTAGTGGCAATCAAATTCACCTTAAACCTTACCATTTCTTGACAGTAGTGCAAAAGGCTGTTTCTTGCTTGACTTAAAGGTTGACTTGCAACATAATTCACATTACGGTTATTTGATATCAAAAGATTCACCATGTCTTACTCTGCTGTGTGGTAGGTACAAAATATGTGGAAATGTGATTACAAGCTCTTCATAAGCTCATAAACGAACAGTTAATCGCAGCCATCACGAAAACGCTGCAGATTGGGATCCCTTTCAAAAACGGCTCAAATAGGATCTAGCTGAACAAAATTGCTTCCGTTTACACTTTCATGCAGCCTCATTCGTCGAAATATTTTCACAAATATACTTCTCGCATTCAATAAAACCATGTGCATGTATATTGTCCTTGCGCGTCTGTTTCATCATCATTGTAATGCTGTCATTTTGAGCACTGATATCTCAAAATCTACCGTAAAAAAATTTGTTCAGTTTTTAAAAAATATTACGTAAATAATTTGTTCCATTTTTGAACCTTAGCTCGAAGTGCATATAATCCTCTGATTAACATGACGAGCCCGTTGGTCACCTGTGATAGTAAAAAAATGCTGCAGAAATTTTTTGCGCTATTTGGCAGGAAATATGGGTTACATGATCAGATTACGACTAGATGATTAGACCAAACTGAAGCGAAACTGTAAAGTAGCGAGCATCTATATTTGATTCGGGCTTTCCACTAAAACCTGAAGTGTTTGTCATAAACTAGTGCTAGGAGACTTTTATATTGAGCCTTTTATTGGCCTTTCATTTTATGTGATAACATCACGTGTCAATACAATAACCACAATGTTCGAGTACGTCATCGAAATAAAGACATTCCAAACTACGGCGTTTTTGAGATGGCTGTGATTAACTGTTCGTTTTTGAGCTTTTAAGAGCTTGTAATCCCATTTCCACATTTTTTGCGCCTTCAACACAGCAGAGTAATACGAAATGGTGAACCTTATGATACCAAATAACTGTAATGTGAATTTTGTAGCAAGTAAACCTTTAATGCAATTACACACCTTTATGAAATATTTAAACCAAATGGTAATGAAAAAAAAACAATTACTAATCAAACGCAAAGGTTAGTAGTAGATTACATAGTGAAACACTAAATTTATTTGACTGCATTGGCTAATGTGTATAAAAAAATATCAGCCTAGGAATTGTTGGTTCAGGTGTCGTGGGACCGCCCATTCTAAGTTTTATTTAATAAACAGGGAAATCCTATAGAAGATCATCTGTTAACTTCCTACCTGATATTTATATACAACAACAATTACATCGTCTTCCTAATCCATTGTTTATCAATCATGCTAACAGCAAAGTAGTCCGTTATACTTCTTTGCACTACTGAATCATTCAGATATGAACTAAATAAAACAAAAAGACAAACATTCATACATCGACATACGAGTTAGGAGCAATTAGGGGTACGAGGAAAAATCAGAGTAAACTTTTGCCTTGCGATAAGAGTATAAGATGAACTTGAGATACGAAAGTATGAGACAGTTCCCGATGCGGCTGCTAGTCGAGTGTGTGAGAGGACGCGCAAGAGAACAGTATTGCTCGGTCATTCTCATCAAATCAGTTTGAAAAAGCTAAAAAGGCCAGTTAAAATCGATGACGAAAGCGAGATAAAAAGGTTCAAACTGGATGAATAAACATAGAAACTGAACAAAACCCAAATTGAAATGAAGCTTAGTGTAACATAAAATTAACACTTATTTTTAAACGTGTTTAGTAGGCTAAATTCGTTCAAATTAAATTAAAAATTTATATCAAGCCACGCAGTGTTACAAAAATGAAGTACACCAAATGTGTTGCCATCAGGTGTTTCTCACACCGCCGTTGGCAGCTATCATCTGTCTTGCAGTCAAAAACTCTGTACAGTACATACTACACATAATAGTGTTATATTCTACTGCAGATCATAACCATTAGATAAGTATTTGTTAATTTGTCAGTGTAAGTGGTATATTAGAACACTTAAAAACACATTTTTTCATTGTAATATCCTGTTTTGGATGCTTTGGTAAAGGGTGTGAGTAGATTAAGTTATTTTATATAAGAAATGTTGATTTGAGATATGAGAGAATTGACATTCGAGTTCGGTCCCCGGGGGAATGCATTAAGCTCGCGTGGTAAGGTACGACTGTAGTTCAAATCAATCTTTAACGTACACTGCAGGCCACCAAGGCCTCCATAAACTCCGAGATACATATTCATAGTATTCTTGATTTCATCATCAGAGTAGTTGAAAGGATTTTTCGGTATAAACTTCTTGTCATCTGTCCACATGCTCAGCCATATGCTTGAGTAGACCTGAACGGCAGCGTTCAGGAGCATCTGTCCCATCGTCAAGAAAACAAAAAAATAGCCCATGGATCTGGCGTAGAGTTTATAGACATCCCAGGAGACCTAAGAAAAAATCGACAACAGGTTAGGGTACACATGAACACCCATAAGCACACATGCGTACCCATAGCACACACGAGTACCCATAAGCACACACGAGTACCCATAAGCACACATGAACATCCATAAGCACACATGCGTACCCATAAGCACACATGCGTACCCATAAGCACACACGAGTACCCATAAGCACACACGCGTACCCATAAGCACACATGAACATCCATAAGCACACATGCGTACCCATAAGCACACACGAGTACCCATAAGCACACACGCGTACCCATAAGCACACACGAGCACCCATAAGCACACACGCGTACCCATAAGCACACATGAACATCCATAAGCACACATGCGTACCCATAAGCACACACGAGTACCCATAAGCACACACGCGTACCCATAAGCACACACGCGCACCCATAAGCACCTACGCGTACCCATAAGCACCCACGTGTACCCATAAGCACCCACGCGTACCCATAAGCACACATGCGCACCCACGCGTACCCATAAGCACCCACGCGTACCCATAAGCACACATGCGCACCCATAAGCACATATGCGTACCCATAAGCACACATGTGCACCCATAAGCACACACACGCACCCATAAGCACCCACGCGTACCCATAAGCACACATGCACACCCATAAGCACCAACACGTACCCATAAGCACAAATGCGTACCCATAAGCACACATGAGTACCCATAAGCACACATGCGCCCCCCATAAGCACCAACACGTACCCATAAGCACACATGCGCACCCATAAGCACAAATGCGTACCCAAAGCACACATGAGTACCCATAAGCACACATGCACACCCATAAGCACCAACACGTACCCATAAGCACAAATGCGTACCCATAAGCACACATGAGTACCCATAAGCACACATGCGCCCCCCATAAGCACCAACACGTACCCATAAGCACACATGCGCACCCATAAGTATCCATAAGCACACATGAACATCCATAAGCATCCATAAGCATCCATAAGCATCCATAAGCATCCATAAGCATCCATAAGCATCCATAAGCACATATGAACATCCATATAAGCTAAGGTAAACCCTATTGGAAGCCTCATCTGCCTTAACTAAACTTCTGTACTCTTGATTGATTGGCCAGCTATACGATTTATACTTTTGCTAGCCAACCTGAACTGTGCAATTCTCTACTTTATCAATTTCATGAACACAATCACACGTTGCTTTCATCCTTGACCAATAGTGGAATGCCAACAAAATATATTGATACATGCAAAGGCTGAAGATAAAACATGTGCACCTGAAACATTAAAGCTATTCTGGGCAGGAAACTGCATAGAGGATATTCTGTAACAGTTCCATAGGTCAATTAGTCTATCAAGTGAAATTGCTAGGTGAGTGACAGAGGGCTAAGTTGAAGATATTGATATGGCCATTGGTGGTTAAAAATAATACTATGGGTTCGGAGCAAAAATATTTTTACCATTATTTTGAAGCAAGTTTTGGTACTTGTAGATAACTAAAAGATTATGTTACAGCAATGATGGGCTTCAACCACAAAAAGCTAAAAAAAGCGATCAAGAAATCTTTGTTATAGCCACTGATGTTTCCGGCATAGCTACTGCAGTGTACCCTGTAACAATTAGAGGCTTGACCTGATCACAACTTCCAGTATGACTGTGGGGTGGTGCATGCCTGCGACACAATAACAAGAGAGGCAGTCTACAGAGACTAGAGAACAACTTCAATAGCTAATTTCACTACTACAGGCAGAACATTGACTGTAATGACAATAATCTTGCTGCGATGACTAGAGCCTTGACTGTAATGACTGGCAGCTTGAATGTATTGACCATTTAATATCCACATATGTCATGGCCAGTGTTTAGACTAATGACCAGAACAACCACTGTAATGACCAGAACAACCACTGTAATGACCAGAACAACCACTGTAATAACCAGAATATCGACTGTAATTAGTAGAATATCAACTTTAATAACCAGAATATCAACTGTAATGACCAAAACACCCACTGTAATGACCAGAACACCCACTGTAATGACCAGAATATCGACTGTAATAACCAGAAGATCGACTGTAATAACCAGAACACCCACTGTAATGGCAAGAATATTGACTGTAATGACCAGAACAACGACTGTAATAACCAGAATATCGACTGTAATGACCAGAACAATGACTGTAATAACCAGAATATCGACTGTAATGACCAGAACACCCACTGTAATGACCAGAACACCCACTGTAATGGCCAGAATATCGACTGTAATGATTAGAATATCGGCTGTAATGATTAAACTATCGACTGTTATGATCAGAATATCGACTGTAATGATCAAAATATCAACTGTAATGCCCCGAACACTCACTGTAATAGCCAGAATATCGACTGTAATGACCAGAACATCCACTGTAATGACCAAAATATCAACTGTAATGACCCACTACAATGGCCAGAATATCGACTGTAATGACCCACTGTAATGACCAGAATATCAACTGTAATGACCAGAATATTGACTGTAATGACCAGAACAGCCACTGTCATGACCAGAATATCGATTGTAATGACCGAAACACCCACTGCAATGGCCAGAATATAGACTGTAATGACCAGAATTTGGGCAGCAGAATTTTCAACAGCTTGACAATTATCTCGACTGGAATAACTACAGCCTTCAATGTAAGGACTAGAGATTTGGCCGTAAAAACTTACGTGTCCGACTTCTACAGTCTCTATAACATCTTGGGCCTGAGTAGGCGCTTGTTTCTTCTCCGGAACTGCCGGTGCCTCAGGCGCCGCAGGTTCCGACTCACTAGCCCTCGATAATTGTTTGGTCAATTGTCTTTGCAGTCTGAAACAAATTGGAGCCATAGAATTTACAAAACAGTGTTACTCTGCACTCGATCATAAAATATCAGCAGCGGAATGCGGGATCAGATAAGCCCAAATAATACTAGCAAAACAAACATTTGATCAGTCAATCTGCTAGTGAGAACTCAACAGTTATGGATTGAGCAATTCTATAATTTTGCCGAACGATTAGAAGACGAGGCATGAGATTAAGGTGCATGAGCAAAACAAAAATAAATTAAATGACAGGTCGTATCATTTTCAGTACAAATGAGGCATTTTATATAGTGCACAAAGGGCTTCCAAAGCGAAACTTATCCATGCAGCTTAGACTTTTGTGAAGCCAAGTCATTTTCAACATTCATGAAATTGTAATGTTTGTAGCGTGCGGTTGCTATGACCTTTCCAAACATCAACAAATAATACTGTTTAAAATCCAATCCATCATCTTCGAAGAAAAATTTCTCAGTTTTTTGTGTTGATCATATTGACCAACATCACCTTCGATAAAAAGCTGTTTCTCATTAAATTGCTTCGATTTAAATTCCGAAAACAGTTTTGAAAAACTGAGAAACTTTTCTATTACGCGGGGCTAAAAAACAATTCTGTGATCCGACCTCGTTTGTATTAAAAATGATATGACCTGTCACTTAATAGTCCTCTAGCGAGGTGTAGCAATAGAATAGATGGTAAAGAGAGAAGACACGCTCAATCCGGTGTAGCATCGAGAGTTCAGGAGAAAGTTAACTCTGTCAGTGTATCAAAGATGATGAAGTTTTCCATCTCCACGGCTAACTATGCCAAAATCGAAAATAAACGCAGTAACGTTTTCTGAGTTTAAAAATAAAACTTAATACTAGTAAAGGATTGAGCATGGAGAGTGGACACCAACTGGTTGGTAGTAAACAACAAAACAAACCGTCGTATACTTACACTTGTTCTTTTCTTTATATGAAAAATAATAGAAGAGAGAAGGTACAACAAGAAAGACGGGACTAATCAATATAGAAGGTGTCAACCGATAATAAAACAATCGCAAGTAAAAAATGGGCTTAATGGGACAGCTGCAGTTGCTGCACACAGCACAAGAAGATTCACGCAAAGAACCGACAACACAAACTTCTAGCGTACATACTTTCTCTCCTCGACCATCTCGGCAAGATGATCCTCTCCTTCTTCAACGACAGAACCCAATCTGTGCAGAATCGCTCTCTTGGCTTGGACAATATCCTCATCCACTTCTCCCTCTTCTTCCTCGCCTGCAGCAGCCAATCATGACACGCATTCAGAAAAAATTAGCCAATCACAATACTTTTTAAAAAGGATAACCTTGGCAACAAAAAACCTCTGCCTGTTAGTCACTTCACGGAAGTTCTCATAAGCCTACGCGCAACCCTCGTCATGAGCAAACCAGTTAAAGGTGATCTTTCAAAGCTAACCATGTGGTTTTATACTGAGATAAGAACCACAACATATGTAGCGAAAGTGAAGTGCTGACAGAACAACCTATAAATAGTGAAGCATTTATATGAAAATACATGAAGTTAGGTTTTTGCAGTAAGATATGTTTAAAATGAAATATACAAGCAGAGAGGCATGCTCACAAAAGAATAACACTCGTACAAAGGCTATTGTTTATACTAGTGCTGGACATGAGAACTTTTTGGACAGCGGGTTTTTCAGGTTTCGGGCTGGTTGATACGGGTTTATGTCTAAAGTTTCCAAACATCAGACATATCATAAAATTTACAATGCAATTACAGTTCTACTCAATTTATTTAGTATTTTTTACTATTTTCTATAAACCAATATTCGTGCTCGCAGCGTTAACAGGAGGGTTGATAAACAGTGCTTAGAGGGCAGGGCACAAGAGACCGAGTTTTTGTCCACTTTACTCGACAGATTCGTACACCAAAACCAGAACTCGCAAGTCAAAACCCAAACTCGCAAGATCGAAATGCTCAGTATATCTATTACTCACGACTCGAGGAGAATATAAACGCGCGAGGTTAATGAGTTTCATCACCCGTGCCCAGCACTAGTTTATACGTATATGGTTAATAAACATAAATCAGTTGCATAGAGTGTTGTGATGGCACACAAGGTCGATAGAAAAGCCATCACGACCAGCCAGAGTGCCAAGGCCAAGAGAATGGCTCGGTCTCTGCGAGCTGCTAGAAACTCACGCAGGCCTGCCAGACTGAGGCAACAAGAGGGACTGACCCAGCCGGAGGTACGACTGACCAGCCATTGGTTGGTAAGGACAGCCAGGCCGGCTACCGAACCTGCAGATGAAAGACCGACCTACTACCGAGTCGGCCTTCTCGGATAAGAGTCTGAGCTTGCCAACCCAAACAATATATAAGGAGCCCAGCAAGCAGAAGTTGGCAGCGCACAAGAAAGCCTCATCATATTCACGGTATTTAATCATATATTTATACAAATATATACAAATATATATTGATACAATATATACAGTGCCTTTTATACTACAACTTGTTTGGCTCATTGTGGAGCAGTAAAGGCTTGCAGCAGATCCTTTGCAGTGTGAAATCATTATGTAGTGTTCGTAGAAATTAGATATAAAGGTGAGGAAGAAGTACAACAAGTAAGTAACGGCGTAGAGTTGAACCTTGATAGAGCTACTTAACATATCCAACAATTTGAGCTGATCATGGTGTTAATTATAGTGTGAGAATAAAGCCGTAACCAAATATGAGAACTCAACACCTTACCGTTGGCAGCAACTACAGAAAATGACAGCTGGTGAAGAACTGCTATTCGTAGATCATTTCATACAATCGTTGTGGAACGTACCGTAATATTACTTTGAGAATTCCTGTTGAACTATTAAACATCACATTCATAGAACTATTAAAATCAAAGACAAGTAAAAATCAAACACAATTTAAAAGTCAAAAACAATTAAGTACCATAAACAATTCAAAGTCAAAAACAATGTGAAATTCTAAAACAATTCAAAAACATGAAACCATTTAAAAATCACAATTGGAAAAAAAATTAAATTGAAAAACATTTTAAAAATAAAAACAATTCGAAATCATTAAAAATCAAAAACTATATCAAAATTCAAAAACAATTTTAAATTCCAAACCAATCCAAAAACCATAATAAAACACAAAAACAGTTCACAATTTAAAAATGATTTAAAATCCAAAAACGGTGAACATTAAAATTCAAAACAATTCAAAAATCATTAGAAAACTCAAAAACAGTTAAAATTCAAAAATAATTTAAAATTAAAAAATTATTTAAAAATCAAAATCAATAAATCCCAAAACTATTAAAAAATCAAAAACCATTTAAAATGGAAAAAGAAAATTGAAAATGTTAATATCTGTAAAATAAGTCAACTATTACTCGTTTACCAATAAAAATCTTCAAATACGTTGCGCTGGTGCAAAATCTTGCAGCAGTTTTAACATCCATCTAAACTAGGAGATTGCAATATAATAAAACATCTTGTTCAATGCATCATCACATTAACATTTCCAAAGGCTAAATATTTGCTGAAACAAGCTTAGCTGAAGCATTTTGTGTCAATTGCTGACCAAAACACTTGGGGATATGACTCGAGGTGAGAATAACCAAAAAAATTGAGCCATAAAACTTTAAATCGCAAACAAACTTTTCTCAACCAACTGAAAGCGAATGACTACAGCAATCCTAAGAGACACTTAACCGAATAGGTAAGGTGTCATCATACCAGAGAGGAAGAAGGTCTTGAGAAACTCGGCAAAGGCTCCATCATGAGAGAGGAGGGCATCGTATGTGCCCGATTCTGAAACCCTACCATCAGTCAGCACGACTATGTTGTCCACCATGGGCAGCCAGTGCACGCCGTGGGTCACCAGCACTCTCGTTTTATCCTGTGGCATAATGCAGACAATCAGTGCTAGTAGATTCAAACTAAGCTTTGTACAAGAGTTTTTTTGAGCAAAATATTTGCACCAAATTTTGAGCAAGTTTCTGCCTTGATATATAAAAATGCGAGACAGTTATCGATGCGGTCGCTAAATGGTCAAATGTGCGAGAGGCCACTTACGAGAACAGCATCGCTCGATCTTTCTCTTCGGATCAGTTTAAAAAAGCTTCAAAAATGCCAGCTAAAAGTGATGGTGAAGGTGATGGTGAGGCAAAAATTGCCAAGCTGGAAGATAATAAAAATGAAAACAAAGACTAAATTAGAATTAAGTTTATTGTAAGATTAAAACTCATTTTAAAGCGTGTGTTTAGTAAGCTAAATTCATTTAAGTTTAACGTTTACGTTATGTTACGTAGCGTCACAAAAGTGCAGTGTACCAAATGTGTTGCTGTCAAATCTCTTACACTGCCGTTAGCAGCTGCTTTTGTTGCGAAGGTAAGAATTACATACAGTACTGAACAAAGCAATATTACATCTTGTTGCAGATCATAACCATTAGATAGGTATTTGTTACTTTGTGAATGTAGGTAGTGAATTACAACAATTAAAAAATTTTTTTTTCATTGCATCATGTTTTTGGGTGTTTTTTTAAATATGGAAATGGATGATTTGTATTTAGTTATTTTAGATAGGAAATATGAGATACGAGCAAATTTTTGAGCTATTTTGTGCCTAAGATATGAAACAAATTTAAGATACGAGAATGCGAGCCAGTTCTTAATGAAGCGCATATATCTAGGTGAGACTACAGAATAAAAATATGAAATACCCCAGACAGCATGACAACTAATATACAAACAGCCAAACAAGCTTCAACAGTACACCAGAGTCCGCTTGACCTCGATGTTTAGATTCCATAATTTAAGCTCAGCGCATAAGCATTTTGAAAAAAATGAAATTGATCGTTGAATTGTATGCGCTAATACTGATTAATCAAACCAAATTTCTAGACTGGGTTCCCATGACTTTTAAGCTGCTACACAAGTCTGGCCTCATCGGTTAGATAATCATATTTTATAAGAACAACTGGCTGGTACCTTCAAGAGTCCATCCGGGCCGATTACATGGTCGAAGATGTGTTTGCCTACGTGAGCATCTACCGCGCTGAGGGGGTCATCGAGTAGGTAGAGGTCAGCCTCATTGTAGACAGCCCTGGCCAGACTCACCCTCTGCTTCTGCCCGCCGGAGAGATTTATTCCCTGCGGGGATACCAAACCAAACGATCTAAGACCACATTGTACTTTAAATTAATTATATCACAATTAAATTACTCAATCAATCATAACAGTATTTTCAATTTAATGTACATAGATGTAAACATAGATGTAAATATGCATTCACAAAACCATGCAATACAGAGATGATTCAATGGTGTTTCTAGTAATAATCATTCAAGCCTATTGGCTAATATCTGCAAACATGTTTAATTAATAAGAGTAACACTTATTATTGTAACTCTTTTTCCAATCAAGGCAGTAAATCAATCAATAAATCAATCGACAGTCCAAGCAATCGTGATACTTGGAACACCTTGTGAACACAATTAATAAAATATTGTATAAAAGCGTTTTCTACTAAAATAGTTATTGGCAACTAAAAATCATGCTACTTTACAATTGAATACTGATCTAAGCACTAGAATCAAAGAATGCATGTGAGTTTTGTTTTAGCTGCATAAGAAATACTCAATAGAAAATAGAGCTCCAGTCAGTTTAGTTAAGATAAGAATTCATGTCTTTCACTGTATTTATAATGAACAAATGGCTGCAGAAGTCAGAAGTTGTTGGGAAATACACCAACTTTTCAATGCATCAGTATTATTTGGGTGTGAGTGATCCCTAGCGAAGGTATATCTTAAAAGAAACTGTGTAAGGTGAAACTGCACACAAACCTTTTCGCCGATTAGAGTGAGATCAGCATTGTCAAGTATGTCAAAGTCGGGTCGAAGTGCTACCGCCTCAACAACCCTATTATATCTCTCTTCATCATATTCTTTGCCAAAGAGAATGTTGTCTCTCACGGTGGCATTCTGTATCCACGCTTGTTGCGCGACAAATGCCACTGAACCCTAGAGTAAAACACAAATGCCACTGAACCCTAGAGTAAAAGTAGGTAGCAAACATTTATAGCAACATAAAAAACACTCTAAAACAATACAGCTATTTCAACATATCAACAGCATAATCTAGCTTATATCAAAGAACATAACAGCGTGTAGAAATGCTACCTGATCAGCAGATGTCATACGAAATGTTAATACAGTCAAACATGGATAACTCGTCCACGGATAGCTCGAACACATGGTTAATTCGAACATTTCCTTTGGTCCGTTCCCACGTAATTATAAATTGCTATAGATAACTCGAACTCAACACTGTTAATTCGAACTGTTTTTTTGCCCAGCGGCTACCGAAACGGTTGTTATCGCTTTAGAAAATCACTTTATTCAAAGCCATAGAGGTAAACTTCATCTTTTCGTAATTCATAAGCGTCGTTATTACCACCATCGGCAAAATATTTTTGTCAACGACTTTTCTAAAAGTTTGGTGAAACTTGATTTATACTGCGATACGATGAATAGCACGGGCTAGCCGGGTCACGCGCGCAAGGATTTTCGCCACGCACATACAAAACAAAAATCGCATGTTGTTTTGTATGTGCGTGGCAAAAATCCTTGAATGCGTGACCCGGCTAGCCCGTCATGAATAGTTTTCCGACGTTGATTCCGTGTTGAATCAACGTCGGAATGTTGAATGTTTAAAACGACTTAAAATTGTTGTAATACGTTGTCTGAGCTACAAAAAACTATTCATCGTTTGACCTAAACACAGAATACGTGTGTACATTCAATAAGTATCTATTAAAAAAGCGTGAGTGATATAGAATGTACCATAAAACCTCGTAAAACTTCTAATTGAACTGCCTCGGAGTGTTGCTCTTAACGAATCCCAGGTAAAGTAAAGTAATCTGCATAAACTTCAAGAAAAAACGGCAAAATTGATCGTGGGTAAAACCCCAAAAGAAAAAAATGTCTTTTCTTTTGAGCATTTCAACAACGATCAAGTTTTGCCAATGTCAATCTGAAAAACGTCCTGGCAATAACATCACCTCAAACAACAAACCAATCTCAAGTGATAGAAAAATCTCTATACTTTTTCATAAAAACGTTTTAAACTTTACATTAGAAGCATTTAATTTGAAACAAGCCATTTGTGCTTTTGATTTATATTATAGTTTGTATATGTACATGTATCTACTAATAAATAAGTAAATATATGGACTTGTGACAGTGCTCTGATAACTTGAACGCTCTGATAATTCGAACACTTTTGCTCGGTCCCTTGAAGTTCGAGTTATCCATGTTTGACTGTATTTTGAGTTGTGCTCGAGTTAGCTTATACAAATAAATGGTTATGCTTGTACAGGTTCTCATATATCTAAACTGCCGTGCGACAGTCAGGTGTTTTGTGATTACATCTTGCAGAGTATATGCTTAAAAACTCTCGCTATTCATATCAATTAAAATCTAATGCCAAAACCAGCAAATGTAGGTTTTTTTAAAATTCCATTTCCTTCCTTACTAATGTTGCACAATATTGTGTTGAAGGTTGACTTGCAACAAAATTCACATTATAGTTATTTGGTATCAAAAGATTCACCATGTCTTACTCTGTTGTGTTGTAAGTGTCAAATATGTACAAATATGATTACAAGCTCTTAAAAGCTCAAAAACGAAAAGCCCCCGTAGATTGGAATCTGTTTATTTCTCTGACGTAGCCATGACAGTTTGGTTATTGGCTTGTCACGTGATGTTCTCACGTGAATTGAAAGGCCAATAAAAAGCTCAATATAAACTTATTGTAGCACTAGTTTATGACAAACACTTCGGGTTTCACCGAAGACCCCGTATCAAATATAGATGCTCGCTACTTTACAGTTTTGTTTCGGCTTGAACTAATCGTCAAGTTGTAATCTGATCATGTGACCCAATACTTTGAAAATAATTTTTGCAGCACTTTTCGATTATCACAGGTGACCAACAGGCTCGTCGTGATTATCAGACAATGATATGTACTCCTTCGAAGTAAATTTAAAAAATTAAATGAATTTTTACGGTAAGTTATAAGATATCAGTGCTAAAAGTGACAGCATTACAGTGACGATAAAACAGACGCGTAAGAACAATAGACATGGTTTTATTGAATGCGTGAAGTATATTTGTGAAAATATTTCGACTTTGAAGGTCGCATAAAAGTGTAAACAGAAACCATCTACCACAACTACGTCACATTTGAGCCATTTTGGAAAGAAAATCCAAACTACGGCGGTCTCGTGTGGCTGCGATTAACTGTTGGTTTTTTAGCTTTTAAGAGCTTGTAATCCCATTCCCACATATTTTGCGCCTACAACACAACAGAGTAAGACATGGTGAATCTTTTGATATCAAATAACTGTAATGTGAATTTTGTTGCAAGTCAACCTTTAACAACTATCCTTGTTGGTGTTACCCAGAAATAACAGACCTATGCCTAAACTTGACCATTACCTAATAGCATGGAGGTTCAAGACACAATTATACGTAGGAACAAAATTGTGTATGCACTGTTATTAATACCATGTAGTAGTGACTATGTGTATGCACTGTTATTAATACCATGTAGTAGTGACTATGTGTATGCACTGTTATTAATACCATGTAGTAGTGACTATGTGTATGCACTGTTATTAATACCATGTACTAGTGCCTATGTGTATGCACTGTTATTAATACCATGTAGTAGTGACTATGTGTATGCACTGCTATTAATACCATGTAGTAGTGACTATGTGTATGCACTGTTATTAATACCATGTAGCAGTGACTATGTGTATGCACTGTTATTAATACCATGTAGTAGTGACTATGTGTATGCACTGTTATTAATACCATGTAGTAGTGACTATGTGTATGCACTGTTATTAATACCATGTAGTAGTGACTATGTGTATGCACTGTTATTAATACCATGTAGTAGTGACTATGTGTATGCACTGTTATTAATACCAATGGCGCAGTACTAGTGTCATTGGTCTTATTGGTGTAAATACCTTCACAAAAAGGAAGTTTTATAAAGTCTGTTAAGTTGCACCTGGAGTTAAACACAGTTTTATAAACCTTATACTGCATGTAAAGTGGTGTACTTCGGCAATGTCTTAGGGGGTGCATCAAAAACAACAGACCAAGATCATTGGCTACTTAAAAGCGTGGAGACAAATTTGTCAAGCAAGCCCAATTTATCTTTGTAATATAGAAGGTTGCTGCACTACAACCAGAATTGTGGTAAACTAATAATTGCATTCAATTACTTAATAAACAAATAATTAGCAATTTAATTTAATTCAAATTTAACAATTAATGCAGGAAAAAATGCTTTAATAATTCAATTACTAATGTAAGTTCATAAACCCCAAACTAACCAATTTAATCCTTTATGCGATTTCAAACAATCAATGAATTATTAATTTAATTCAAATTTTGGCCGTAACGCCAACTCTGGTTGGTGCGACTGATGCATTAGAGTAATGTTCAAGCATGTTCAAGTAGCCATAGTCATAAAAGACTCAGTAACTAACATTCTCCAACATGTTCTTACATTAGCAGGACTGCTCTACAACTACCTGCACTACGTGTCAGTGGTACATTTCATCTGTTTGTAGCCAGGCCTTAAAGATGAGCTTACTCAAAATTGTTACAGATTTTCAGATTTCAGTTCGTGCCAGTTGCACCAACTGGCACCAATTTGACCAATTAAACCAGTTACACAATTTTTTTGGCACAAACCCTGGTTGGTGCCAACCCTGGTTGGTGCCAGCCCTGGTTGGTGCCAACCCTGGTTGGTACCAACCCTGGTTGGTACCAACCCTGGTTGGTACCAACCCTGGTTGGTACAACGGTGAGAATTTATGCAACTGGTTAAATTGGTCAAATTGGCGCCAGTTGGTGTAACTGGTTATGTCATCAACGCCAACCAAACAGCTGTTGGAGTGAACCATTGAGTAATAAATTCAGACATAGTCTGAGATCCTACCTTGCTCACTACTGTACCATCGTGTTTGAACATGTCCCCGACACAGGCTGATAGTAAGGATGATTTTCCCGCGCCGACTTGTCCAACTATCGATGTGAGGGAACCAGTTGGAACTTCCATATTGATGTCATGGAGGATCTTTGTAGTCTCTGGCATCCAAGAGAAAGTGCCGTTTGTCACTCTCAGGCTAACATCTGTAGAATGTACAAAATACTCATTGAACTTCGAAGATCATAATCATTAGAGTCACAAAAGATTCAGTAGCCAGCATTCTCCAACATGTTCTTACATTAGTGGTATTACTCTACATGTATAATGTGAATACCTGCGATACATGTCAGTGATACAATGTGTCAGTGCGTAGCGAAGCCTTAACAAGAAGTGATAGAGTACCTACCGCAGTTATCGTCTCTATCTACGTTCTCCTCAGACAGATCAGAAGTCTTGAAGAACTTAACAATCCTCTTCACGGACACGCTTGACTAAAACATTGACCAAACCTTCATCAGCGTAACCAGAAATCTAGCCAACCAGATTACATTCTCACCTTGTTATTTTTTACCATCAAGTAGAAATCATCTAAAAAGGGGAAAAGTTGTATGAATAGTAGCTTACCATGACTACAAATGAGATCATCATGGGAAGGAGGTTGAGGGGCCCCTTGAGTATGTTGAAGAGCGAGAGGGATACAAAGGCTACATTGGGTGATAGGATGTGATCTTTGTTTGTACTGACATAGACAGCAAAGGTCACTACCGTTACCTACAACAATATTAAAATATTATAATATTATAAAATATATTGATAAAATAATGTGAATAAGGATGACATTTTTAAATAATATAAAGATGGCATTTTTATTCATCCATACCAGGAGTTTTTATTGTCCAAATTATTGCATTCAGCAAAATACAAAACTGTAAGAGACCCTTTTGTCACAATGTTAGCTTGGCAAATGCTGAAAAGCCAACTTACAGCAAATGGAAGAGATTTCAGATGTCTGAGTGTATTAGCACAATCAGTGCAGTGCAGACTTTAGCATAACAGTCATAAAGCCACAAAATTGCAAGCTCAGAATTGATATTGCGCAAAAGCAGGTTTAATGGAATGGCGGCTACACAGCCGGATGCTCTATTGCGCTGATGCTCACCGAAGGAAATCACGTGTCGATGCTTAAGTGGGATACACAGGCCAATCATTCATGGCAATGTTTGTTAGAATATTCATCAAAATGAGTCGCAGAATTCTTTAACGATATCAGTACTACCTGTTTATTGACCAATAAGGTTACTCATTCAATTCCATTTTCTACACTTTTTGAGAGATATTAGCCTCAAAAAATTCTCGAAATGACAATTTTGTTGTTTTTATCAGCTTTTTAAAATGCGAAGAGCACATGTCAAAAAGATTGGCCAATGTGATGTGAGTAATATAAAAGTGCTTTTAACAAATGCCTAATAATGCAACCAGAATGTGTTGAAGACGCGGGTAGAAAACATCAACACGGGCAGCCAGCCTTGAAATAACTTAAAATATGTTAGGTTTGAATGCCATGCTTTAGCAACACGCGATTAATTTCACTTATCCGTAGAAATTTGGAAGACGAAATCTAATTTTGTAGAATAGCTAATATTACATTGGGGATACAGGATTAGGTACGGGTAAGGTGTTCAGATTCAATGAACAATCTATCGTTTTTTGGACGTCATCAAGCCGTTTGCACATGCGCTTGTTCACGAGAAAGCTGCCATGTTTGTAGAAAATGATCGTTTTTCTTTTATTTAATAGTACTTTTTGGTGTTGTTTGGATACTATAATCAAAAAACTGCAAACAAAAGCATCGTTTTCCAACATTTATTGCAAAAGCTTCGTGTTTTTAACGATACAATTGTCTATAAAGATGGCCGACAACGATAAAATTACATCACGAAAAAACGAAGGATATAACTGAACGAAGCAATGCTTTAAAAGTACAGCAGCTAAACAGTGTAGTACATCTCTACTTACAACAAAAGGGAGAGCCCCAAATCCAAAGAACTGAACTGCTCTGTAGTACCAAGCCTTCCTGATAGTAGCCATCTCCTTGTCCCTCACTGCGGACACTTTCTCCTCAAATGATGGCTCCCAGGCATAGAGTTTGATCACCTATGTACATGTAGATACCTCGGGTAAGTGTATACATGTAGATACCTCGGGTAAGTGTATACATGTAGATACCTCGGGTAAGTGTATACATGTAGATACCTCGGGTAAGTGTATACATGTAGATACCTCGGGTAAGTGTATACATGTAGATACCTCGGGTAAGTGTATACATGTAGATACCTCAGGTAAGTGTACACATGTAGATACCTCGGGTAAGTGTATACATGTAGATACCTCGGGTAAGTGGTCCTAATGACAGCATATCATGTGTCCTAAATTAAATCTATCTTGCTGACACCCAGGCAAAAGAAATGAAATACTTTTGAAAAATAAATCTTTGACATCGACTTAGCGATTAAAGTTCTTTCTACTAGCAGATCTCTTACTATAACAGAGAGACCTGTCAAAAATAAGAGTAAAACATTAGCAACATCTAAAGCTGTGATTCTTTACGTTTTTGACGTACTGAACCCCACCAGTTTCATAATGAAAAATTAAAATAATTTGTTTTCACATTCAGACAGAGGTACGTTTTTTACAGTTGGCCAAAATGTAAAACAAATGTGTAATCATTTGTGATTGTTGTTGATGTCTGAGGTGATGTTTCGGGATTAGAATCAGCAAAGCTTGATCACAGCTAAAACACTCAAAAAAATACATGCCCAGGCTTTCCCACAAATTACATCAATAATCGTGTATATTGTTTATAGGTGACCAACATGTAATCTCGTCTGCATTGGGTACTCATTTGTTTAAACAGCATTTAGAGGAAAGCAATGGAACAAATTCTATCACATCTACATGTATCTTCACATATGGAGAATACACTTTAAAGGAGACGCCCAACACTGCAATATAAACACAATAGCCGATGTCTGAAGGAAGGAAATAAACAGGAAACGCAAGTAAATTATGTCAAGTATTGACATAATTTAAGGAGTATGTTTTTATGAGAGTTTTAAAAATGAACTTACACAAAATTCTGGTGACTTTTCTTGGAAAGTATTCATATGTTTTATCATTTGCGATTGTTTTTTATGTTTGAGGTGATCTGACTGCCAGGATGTTTCAATATTGAAATCGGCAAAACTTTGTGGTGGTTAGAAACGCTCAGAAGGAAAACGCATGCAATTGTTCAAGGTTAAAAATCCCTGCTGTGAACAATACAATTATGCTAAATTTTTGTAAAAAATAACAGAATAATTTTATTGAATGGCTAAAATCTTTGCGATAGCCAACACAGATATTTGTAATTTAAGTCATTAGGTATCTTCCCGCAAAGGGTTCCCTAGCGCCATCACTTTGGCTGGGTCATAGACCAAGACAATCACTGCCTTTTCATGCTTTGAATAGATTTGGAGTTGCTCACTGCCGACAAACTCGCACCCTGCCGTTCCAACAATTTAGAGTTACACTATAGATCTTTCTAATATTCATGATGCATCCCTCAAAACAAAACTTATCAAAGTAGACTGACTGTTAGGTCACAGTCACTTTTCAGCTCATGAGTAGTGCTGCACGATATCTTTGCATGTACATTTGATTATTTGGTTTCTAAATATATCGGATATCGAAAAATATCGAACATTGGAGTTGTCTTCTTTCGATATATAGTGTTAGGCTTAAACATGAACGATCTGAAAGGATATTGGTTAATATCGGTTGAAAAACAGGAGTTATCCCCTCGTTACAATAAGGCGAATAGACAACTCCAGTTGTGCAAAATAAAAGCCGATAATTCGATAAAATATCGTCTTCGATATTCATATCGATTTGAAAACTGACCCAATATAAAATCGTCCACTGAAATATATCGTCACATTGAACTATATCGCTTTATCGTACAGCACTACTCATGAGCAGTCAACTAGTTGCACTGTCCAAGCCAGGACGGACGCCTGATCGCAATGCTGGAAGTTTTTCTCTCCACTTGAGAGAGCTTAGCCAAGTATTATCCATTACGATCCATCAGCAGCGAGCATTTTTATGACTTCGAATAGTAGTCTCACAGCGAATGCCCTCGCTCAAGTTTGGCAAAGCAAAATGGAGTTAAATGCATTCAGATTTTACAGTTTCTGTGATTCGGAATGGAAGCAACGTTGAAGACATTCGAAGCATGGTAAATGCGAAATAGGAAATACAGTGAACTAAAAAACCACGGACAAATCTCATTTGATTCCCGGGAGTACATAGGCCTGCCTATTTAAATCATTATATTTACAGTACTCAACTCTGCAAACCAGCTAGATAACAATCGAGAGGGCAATAGAACTATCGATTCTATGTCGGTGTCTACAAGCCCACAAATACCGACCCATCTGTGTCCCAGGGACCGTGCCTACCCGGTACACCAGGGAGACCGGTATGAAACCAACCTTGATACCGCTGAGCACCTCATTCATCATCTTGATACGAGAGTCCTTGAGTTTCATCTGAGCGATCTGCAGGTTACGCTGCTTCGTTGCCACAAATCCATTGAGAGGCATCATAACGAGCATAATGCCAAGACCAACAAACAAGCTTGGTCCAATCGTCTCGTAGAGTTGCCATAGGGCGATAGCTATCTGGAGAGGAGCCGACCACATGATCCACACGTAGCTAAAAGGAGGACCAGTCCAAGGATACAATGTCCACATAAACAATGCTTCTAAGGTCAAGATACCATATTCGGGCATGGAAATTTTGCAGTACCTGAAAACATCCTGCACTCTCTGAGCATCCACAGCCATCAGGTTAACAATCTCTCCAACAGTTGACTCTTTCTTAGCCTCAGGACTCATTGTCAATGCCTAGAGGTGACAACATAAGCATGAGAAATAGACTCAGCACCCATTGTCAATGCCTAGAAGTAACAACATACTGTAAGACCCGCATTTGAACATAATGGCACTGTATTTTTCAACCTGTCTCCTGTAGTGGCATTCTAATAGAGGTGGCGTTCAAATAAAGATGGCGTTCAAATCGAGGTTTTACGGTATCCATGATGAATGCGCAATGTTTTTCATGGCAAGCCACATTGAGGTCACTTTCGATTTTCCTAGAGGACTTGCAAAAATATGTAATATATTTATCATAGAATTTGGTACACGACAAGCATTCATTTAGTGCTACAAGTATCCTTGACCTTACAAATATTTCCTTCAGCGATGTGTGAGCGACACAATAATCTCTGTTAAACATTCTTAAGGCGTGGTCACACGAGCACCGAACCGACGTAGGATCGGTTCGGAGGCTGGTTCGGTTCGTGGCACCTGTCACACGGCCACCGAAGTAACTTCGCTTCCTAGATACCATACGTATAGACAGGACACGGTTTCATTAGTAGTTGTTATGTATTTGAGTTAAATATTTCTATTGTAAACAAAAAAACTTTGAGGAACAATTATAAATTATAATTACACAGCAGATTTATCAGAAGATCGTTCGGCTGCTCAAAGTAAATCACTCGATACAAATATTTTGCTAACCCTTCCCATCAACATAATTATATTTTTTTTTATTAACATATGAATGTTTTTCTATGCTGAGTACATAACAAACAAAAACAGTCTTTATCATAGTACTGTGGTTTTACATAAATAAATCAGTCAACGATAGTTCATCAGGATGAATATGACACATTACTTATATTCTACACGAAAGAAAATCACAACCATTCCCCTACATTTATGCAAAACTTAAGTGCAACATCTTACATTTATGCAACCCAATCACAAGTCCGGGTGAACCTTGTCGTAAATTGCTTCATGTTGTTTATTTAACGAAATAAAAGTATCGTCCCATTTCTTTTTTAACTTTACTCACACGCACGTAAGAAGAAATGTGACGCGTGCTCGCTAGAATTCTAGAATTTTAACCAGCCAATAAGAGCAAGGGTTCGGCACGAAATTTCGAGCAGTACCGAAATAGTTCGTTTCGGCCAGAAATGTCCTCAGCCGAACTTTTTAGAGCTGAAAACGACGTCGTTTTGCGTCATTTAGTTCGGTTCGGTGCCCGTGTGACCACGGCTTTAGCATACACCAAACAAGCGCTTGGTTCCCCTAACATACCCTACAGGACAATATCATCCACGGAGTTATATTTCGCCAGAGTTTTCTTTTCATGAACTTTCGTGGAATGTTTTATTCGCGAAGGCACACACCCAAATAAATTAATCCATAAATCCCGCTAGCAAATTCACATGCATTTAGCACATGTTTAACTTGCTATTGGCTAGAAAATTTATGTTGATCATGCTAAGCTATCAAATTCTGGCTGCATCCAGAGATTTCCATGACTATTCATCAATTTGGAGGAATTTGGTGAACTAACAACCTTTAATGAATTATGTACTTGACATTACATAGAGTTTAGAACTCGGCAATGTTTACTGACTACGCCTGTTGACTAGTATTTAATTATAGGAAGTAGATATTATCCTTTTTTAACAACAACAACGTTAACCATTCGCGAAATTTTCTGCCCGAGAACTCACAAATTTTCAAATCCATCGAATAATATCCTCCTCTAGGGTACAAAGGTTAACGCATTTATGAAGAATTTTGGGTCATGGCGTTTGCTACGAACTGACCTTACATAACACGGTTATCTTGCACCGTCGTATACTCCATGCAAACTACTATATTTCCCTCAAATTTTGAGGGGAAAAGCGATTAGAATACAAACACCTCACCTCCACCCAATACTGTAGCCCCAATGTCTAGCCGCTACACATTGGGGCTACAAACGCCTCACCTCCACCCAAAACTGTAGCCCCAATGTCTAGCCACTACAAATTGGGAATACAAATACCTCACCTGTACCTAACAGCGCGCAAACTAAGTGCAGGGAAACTAGAAACTCTACACTTAGTTAAATCCTAGGAAGATTATTAATAATTCAATAAAAATAAAACATAAAATAGCCTTGGTTTGATCAAAATGTAAAAATGTGGTGAAGTGAAGCAAAATGATAGAGTGAAAGCCTCTAGTAATAATGCTATACTTTTAGAACACAGGCTATATGAGTATATGGTTTCACTTTGGCTGGTAGAAATACATGTTGGGTAGGCTTAAAATCAAAACGATAAATATAAGAAATTTCATAATTAAGTGGACAACTATTTTCGTTTTATGCCAAAAATCAATATTTATCTACCCATTCTTTATTGAAAGCCCTAGAACCTAGCTAATAGCAGATTGACTAAATACAAATCAAGAGTCTTTGTTTGAATAATATAAAAGGTCGCATGCTCGGAGCTCACATTTTCTTTGCTGTTCCGCTATTGGTTCACTCAGAATCTACTGATAATGATGATAGTGAGCTCTGTGTACCTCCCTTATCACAGGTCAGTAATAAGTGCGCTACCGGGCCTTTAGAGATACACTGACAAAGAGACGAAAAAGCCTACTACTAATCCAAACCTTTTTGTAGATGATGGAGATGAGGGCGGCACGCACATGGAAGCCTCCAACCAAACTGAGGTACCACAGCTGCTGAAAGAGTGCAGTCTGCACGAGCTGGCTGATAAGGAGACCGACAGCGAGCACATAGCCCTGCCATATTGGAAGGGGCGTGACTCCCGGTACAGGCGAATCATTTGTGTTCACAAAGGTGATGAGCTTACTACAAAACATATGCTTAGGGGTAATTGAGATCTATAGTTTTTAGTACTACAGTTTAGTTGTCTGCCCACACAAACATTCACACTACCATAGTTTAAATTCTAAGTACTGACCAAACCATGATACGCATGCAGTTATCTTTTTAAACAGCATCTTTTTCATTTGACAGGATATACTTATAAGAAGCCTCTTTTTTTCTCAAAAAGAAACTGACATTTTAAGGTTAACAAACAGCATTTTAAAGTAATGTTTATTTATGTCAATATAATCATGATAATTCATTTTTAGCAATGATTTTAGGTTAGAAAAACCAGCTTTAGAAACAAACGCACTCAAAATGCAAGCTCTAAGCTATTACATGAGATTATTTCATGTTTTACAATGTCAATGCCGATGATTAACCAATGCAAAACAAAAGTGTTTCAACCAGCAGCCACATTTTGGTCATGAAACGCCGGCAGCCAGAAATTCTAACACGTTTCTCTATCTAGTTGTCACACTACATGTTTTGGTTACACCACATAACAGATAATTATAACACAAGGTCAAAGCAGAAGCCACGAATACCGAAAGAAATCAGCCCTGCATGTATATGTCAGCATTCATTTTCGCCATTGGTTATAGAATTAAACCTATCAGCTTGTGCGTACATCATACGGAGTCAACCAGCAAAAAGTTCTTTCTTCCCACAAATTGGGAACTTTTAAAAGAATTGTTTATAGAAATTAACTATTCTCGAAAGTCACCTGTTTAAAGTCTTTTAAAGCATCCCCGTCTTCGTGATTAGGGATTTTAAAATGACAATTTTTAGATAATCTAGTTCAGAAAACAAACAATTTAAATATTCTATCGCATCGCCACCTTTCCTGGTCAATAATATTTCACTAAGATCAATATTTTTTCTGTTCACTTCCACCGCCTTAAAAACGTTGATAAAACTGGATTCAGTCAAAATTACACGGAAATATTTAAACCACAATCTGCAATGTAATCCGCTATTGTTAATGCAATAAAAAATGTAACCTTTAACCCTTCGGCAGGGGAAACGACCAGAATGTCGTTTATCGGTTGCGTGGGGAAATGACATTTATGTCTATTTCGGTAGACTTTTATAAAGCTGTCGCCTAGTAACGTTAAACAAAGGATATGCACACTAGTAAGTTTTAAATATCATCAACAAGATATCAGTCTATGATTTACAATATGAAACGATTATCTGAGAGGCGTTGCTTTGTGCTAAAAGCTAAACAAGTCGCGCCTCCTTGGAAAAAAATAAAAGTTGGAAAAACCAGTCAACATCGGCTCGACTTTCTAAACGGTAAAATAAAAGATTTCTTGATCCTGCGATCGTTAGTGATTTTTTGTCTGATCAGAATAAAAATAATTCAAATGATAGAAGTGATGTAAACTTTTTTGGTCTTTTAATATACTTGGATTATGCAGAGAAAACGATCGTTATGGTTGCTCGCACGGCTACGTTATAGCGTTTGACTCTACCGAAAAAAAAATGCTTCCAAGCATTTTATACAGGGACAATTCCTCATGGTTGTATTTTTTGAGTAGTACATATGTGAATGAATGTATATGTACAAAAATTTATGTTCATAGAAATAAGTTTAAGATTTGAGTTATGCATGTTCATAAAATATCGATTTTATTGAAATTTCGAAAATAAATTACATGAGTTTCGGTTGTTTTTGGGGGCCTTTTTGTTTTTGGTTTTCGGTTGTTTATACCTGGTCAAAGGGTTAATCATTTACCCATATATATAGCAAACATGGTGACAGGCTGCATAAAAATACTACGGGCGATAAGGAAAAACAATATGGCTTTCATAATCTGGGAACTCAATGCCAACAGACCAATTGGAAATTCTAGATGAAAGGTCTTTTACAAAAACAGCAGTAGAGAAAAATATCGTAGGTTTGAGCAGGTTATGAGAAGGTCAATGACACTCTCGTAGTTTCCAAAAAAAGGGTTAATAATGCTAACAATTTATTTGTGTGTTAATTATATCATCTTCCTGGTAACAAAAAACAATCAACAATCAGATAGAGAGCTTCAACTAAACCATCGTGTAAGATATGTATATCGATAAGAAAAGACTTAGCACTATTCTAGATAGCGCAGAATCTATCCAAGAGGTTTCAAAATAAATAGGTTATACGTACTTTTGAATCTGAGGATCGACAAACTTTAGCCAATCACAGACAAACTTGCAAGCCCAACCCTACAAGATAAGAAACAGAGCTCAAACACACTCTACCGCAAACTAGATGCAATACCAGAGACTACATGTAGGTGTCGTACCAGAGACTGGATATATTATCAGAGACTAGTTGTACAGAGACTAGGTACGGGACCAAAGAGATGAGGTAGTACCAGAACATAGTAGTAGGGCAGACGAATCCTTATTGTAACCAGTAGCCAGCCAGGGGGAACTCTAGCAGGAATTTCAAGTTTAGCGACAATATTCAGACTCCACAAAGTATGGAGTCTGAATATTTTTATTAGTTCATAAGTTAATTCCTTATGCCAAACATTAACAGCAAGGAATAAGGAATCAGCCTCTGAACTTGTAGTTCTGATTGCTCTGAGTACTTGACAACATCTGAATATTGTCACAACACTTAAAATTCCTGCTAGAGTTCTTCCTGGCTGTATACCAAATATAATGTCTGGTATACAGCTTTGAGTCCACAGAAGATTAGGCTGAACTTTGTTATTTGCTTCGTTGTTGCACTATTTATGGACTCCATGGGTAATTGGGGTCTATTTTTTGTTCTTTCGAAACAATATTCTCGTAATTAGACAACTGTGAATATATATATATATATATATAAATATATATATATACTATGAGTTTGGTGCTTCTGATATATTATATATACATATACACATATATATATAAATATATATATAAAATATATTAAGAACTGAAAACTTTTAAAACTGTTTACTACTTAAATGCTCTATTTTAATATTGAGCACTCTCTTCTAGTGAACTGCAACCTTGTTCTTCATCAGTATATACATATACATATATATATATATATATACATATACACACCTATACACATATACATATATATATATACATATATATATATAC